>NC_072405.2:10007500-10307500 GCF_028858775.2 Pan troglodytes
GAAGCCTCTGTTAAAAATATTCTGGTGACAAAATTATTTTAAGTTTGTCCTCTAACAAGATTTACTCAATTGTAAAGAAGAAGTAATGGAGCAAAATTTTAGCTTTTCAGTAGCTGAATAATAGAATTTCAGACCCAGAGTTTCCTTGTATGGTAGTAAACTCAATGCATTAATAAAGATAGCAGCAATAACTCGGAAATCTTGCCTGACTGAAAAGGGGAAGCCCCTCACTACTAAAAATAGGCTTTGTCATACACCGAAGGGAAAGTCTTATTTTTATGTTCTTTTTCCTCTGAAGTTTCTAAAAATGAATTGCTTAAGTTTGCCTTTTTTTCATTTCATTAAAAGTGTGTCCATGCTCACAGTCCGCAGTGCTTCCTCTGAACTCTGGGAGCAAGTCTTTGCACAAAAAAGACACTTGGCTGACAGCATCCGGAAATCACCTGCAATCCCAAAGCCTCCGGAATGCACCTGCAATCCCACAGCATCTGGAATGCACCTGCAATCCCACAGCATCTGGAATGCACCTGCAATCCCACAGCATCCAGAATGCACTTGCAATCCCACATCCATAGCATCTGGAATGCACCCGCAATCCCACAGCATCCGGAATGCACCTGCAATCCCACAGCATCTGGAATGCACCCGCAATCCCACAGCATCCGGAATGCACCTGCAATCCCACAGCATCCGGAATGCACCAGCAATCCCACAGCGTCCGGAATGCACCTGCAATCCCACAGCATCCAGAATGCACAATCCCACAGCATCCGGAAAGCACCTGTGATCCCACAGCATCTGGAATGCACCTGCAATCCCACAGCATCCGGAACGCACCTGCAATCCCACAGCGTCAGGAATGCACCTGCAATCCCACAGCATCCAGAATGCACAATCCCACAGCATCTGGAAAGCACCTGTGATCCCACAGCATCTGGAATGCACCTGCAATCCCACAGCATCCGGAATGCACCTGCAATCCCACAGCGTCCGGAATGCACCTGCAATCCCACAGCATCCAGAATGCACAATCCCACAGCATCCGGAAAGCACCTGCGATCCCACAGCATCTGGAATGCACCTGCAATCCCACAGCATCCGGAATGCACCTGCAATCCCACAGCGTCCGGAATGCACCTGCAATCCCACAGCATCCAGAATGCACAATCCCACAGCATCCGGAAGCACCTGTGATCCCACAGCATCTGGAATGCACCTGCAATCCCACAGCATCCGGAATGCATCTGCAATCCCACAGCATCCGGACCGCACCCGCAATCCCACAGCGTCCGGAATGCACCTGCAATCCCACAGCATCCAGAATGCACAATCCCACAGCATCCGGAAAGCACCTGCGATCCCACAGCATCTGGAATGCACCTGCAATCCCACAGCATCAGGAATGCACCTGCAATCCCACAGCATCAGGAATGCACCTGCAATCCCACAGCATCAGGAATGCACCTGCAATCCCACAGCATCCAGAATGCACCTGCAATCCCACATCCACAGCATCCGGAATGCACCCGCAATCCCACAGCATCCGGAATGCAACCGCAATCCCACAGCATCCGGAATACACCCGCAATCCCACAGCATCCGGAATACACCCGCAATCCCACAGCATCCGGAATGCACCCGCAATCCCACATCCACGGCATCGGGAATGCACCCGCAATCCCACAGCATCCAGAATGCACCTGCAATCCAACAGCATCCAGAATGCACCGGCAATCCCACAGCATCCGGAATGCACCCGCAGTCCCACAGCATCCGGAATACACCCGCAATCCCACAGCATCTGGAATGCACCTGCAATCCCACATCCAGAGCATCCAGAATGCACCCGCAATCCCACAGCATCCAGAATGCACCCGCAATCCCACAGCATCCGGAATACACCCGCAATCCCACAGCATCCGGAATACACCCGCAATCCCACAGCATCTGGAATGCACCCGCAAACCCACAGCATCCGGAATGCACCCGCAATCCCACAGCATCCGGAATGCACCTGCAGTCCCACAGCATCCGGAATACACCTGCAATCCCACAGCATCTGGAATGCACCTGCAATCCCACATCCAGAGCATCCGGAATGCACCCGCAATCCCACAGCATCCAGAATGCACCCGCAATCCCACAGCATCCGGAATACACCCGCAATCCCACAGCATCCGGAATGCACCCGCAAACCCACAGCATGTGGAATGCACCCGCAATCCCACAGCATCCGGAATGCACCCGCAATCCCACAGCATCCGGAATGCACCCGCAATCCCACAGCGTCCGGAATGCACCTGCAATCCCACATCGACAGCGTGTTTTCTCACTGTCCCTGGGGATTCCAAGCCACTAGCCTCTGTTCCCACAGGAAAGTCTCTTTTTTGTCTCTCCTTCAATTCTATGATTATATTCACGTTGAAATATATCAACTTTAAAAAACACTTGTATTGTGACATATCAGTTCTCATACCTGTAAGGACAGCACTCCTATCGGAAATATGAATATTACTTGTGAGTGTGACAAATAAACATAAACTCAAGAGTAGGTCTTTTCAAATATATTCTAGCTAAAAAAAAAAAAAAAGCTAAATGAACATGCAGACCTCCATGAAGAATAAACAGCTGGCAAGGGAATGTGTGAGCAGGGAGGGGCTCTTTAACATGAATAAAAGGCTCAGTGGTCTCACAATGGCTGTTTGCAAATACACGAAGGCACTCTGTATAGATCAGAGTCAGGAATTGTTTTATTAGGCCTAGAGAGATTGAGCTACCATCAATCACTGGATATAAGTCACATAGGAAGCCTGGCTCAAAGTAAAAATGTTCAAACATGAAATCAGCTGTCTCTGGGGCAATGAGCTGTCACTACAGTTATTTGATGTTAGCTGGGCATTTACTTGTGAGAATATTATCAAGAAAATTCAACTGTAGTTAGTCCTGAGTGATGTCCGATGTCCACTCCAGCAATGGAACGATATGACAATGACTACGCTGTGGTTTCCTCGGATATAGATGAAACACATCTGCTGATAAACACAGGCTCCCATACGTTTAATGTTCAATCCAGGCCTGCCTCCAGTAACAAACAGGAGATCTTCAAAGACCAGCCCGGACACAGACAGCCCAGAATTTAGGCCATGTTCTTTGAATATCTACAATATTACAAAATTCCAGTGTAGCTCACTGAGTCGGTGTGTGTGTATAACATTAAAAATGCAAAAATTATTTTTTCTGGTTCAGGGATTTCTGTGATAAATGTTTTTCTTTTTAAATATGAACAGTAAGTCAAACAATAAATAAATGTAATAAGAATAAGAGCCTTCTACTTGTGTAAAGACTTTGTGCTAGGAAGGTGTGTAGGCGCCTCTAGATATTCAATTTTAACTTTCTCTTATTGTTTCTTGAAGGACAGGACTGCAGAGCTCACTGTTTAAGGGTGAGACTATGCTCTCCTGTCCATTCATTAATGGAGACCTGAGTTTTTCTCTAGGGACATATTAAAATAGCCTGGAGTTAGAACAGCACAAACCCTTCAAAAAGTGGTAAATTTCTCAGCGGATTCCACAGTTGTCATGAATGTGATTAATAGGTGATCAAGGCTCACCTCTTCATCTGGAGCTAACTAGACAAGCAGAAAGGGAAATTCTATTTCCAGCCCCTAAGCAAATAAGTAACTGAAAACATTTAATTTCTGGGAGATCTTACAAGCAGGGCCACTCTAAAATGAACCCTGGGGAGTCAAAAAGAAAAGGAAAATGCCTGCTCCTTACCTGCACCAATGACTCAGGTGATGCTATCCTTGAAGATTCTGTTGGTCCTGATCCAACAGAACATAGAGAGTGACACTGTGTTTCTTCTATGAAGAAGCTACCACAGTGTGGAAAATTGGCCTTACAAAAATGTGTCATGTTCATTACTTTTAATTAAGAAATTAAATTATGTTTTAATTTCCTGGGGTTTATCACACACTTATTTAATAGTAAATTATACTATTACCAGGATTCATGGTGTGGTGTGTGTGTGTCTGTGTGTATGTGTGTGTGTGCAGAGTAGGAAACGTGAGAGATAAATGTAATTTAAGCATAGAATGAAATAAAAATGTCTTACAGAAAAAATGAATTAATGTGTTTATTGATTTTTTTCTTGTAGATCCCAGAAGATAATTTACATTTTAAGTTTTTTTTTTGGGGGGGGGGGAGGGCAGTGGGGGAGGTTGGGGACAGAGTATTGCTCTGTCGCCCAGGCTAGATTGCAGTGATGGGACCTCAGCTCACTGCAACTGCCACCTCCTGGGTTCAAGCGATTCTCCTGCCTCAGCCTCCCAAGTAGCTGGGATCACACGTACATGCCACCACATGGGACTAATTTTTGTATTTTTTAGTAGAGACAGGGTTTCACCATGTTGGCCAGGTTGGACTCAAACTCCTGACCTCAGGTGATCCACTCGCCTTGGCCTCCCAAAGTGTTGTGATTATAGGCATGAGCCACCATGCCTAGCCTACATTTTAAGTTTTTAAAAATTGTGTTTTTCACTTTCTTTTGGGCGAGTAAAGTTTTAAAGGTGGTGTAATTCTCACCACCACATTGCCTGTGTTTTCTGTGATATTATTAAGTGACTTTCAAGAGAGTAGATGGTTACCATGTTGAGGAACTCAATATTTGTCCCAAGTAAATAAAATCAAGAATATTGAATATTGCACTAAAACTGGTTGTGAAACATACATAGATAATGACACTAGTACTCATGAAAATCCATGTTGGAGGGAAACACAAGACAACTGTTGTTCGTACTGTTCCCTCCACTGCTTTGTGTACTGCCTGCCTGTGCCTTGGATACACGTGCCCTAAAACTGTGTATTGTGTGGTGTTATTCTAAAACTGTGTATTGTGTGGTGTTATTCTGAAACCGTGTATTGTGTGGTGTTATTCTGAAACCGTGTATTGTGTGGTGTTATTCTGAAACCGTGTATTGTGTGGTGTTATTCTGAAACCGTGTATTGTGTGGTGTTATTCTGAAACCGTGTATTGTGTGGTGTTATTCTGAAACCGTGTATTGTGTGGTGTTATTCTGAAACCGTGTATTGTGTGGTGTTATTCTGAAACCGTGTATTGTGTGGTGTTATTCTGAAACCGTGTATTGTGTGGTGTTATTCTGAAACCGTGTATTGTGTGGTGTTATTCTGAAACCGTATATTGTGTGGTGTTATTCTGAAACAGCTCTTCTAAAAATGGGATCCAAGAACTCCTGGACTTCTCTGATATTCTTTTAGCGGTCAACAAGCATCTCCCTTTCCAATGACTACACTACCAACCATCAATATATTTTATTTTACATATCTCCACCAAAACAACAAACTTTGACAAAGTTAATGCAGAAGGTGCTGAGAATCCAGCCACCCTGTATTAAGCCACACATTAAGGGGCTTTGAAAAATTTTAAAATGATGACATTCTTCACATTAATTTTTGCTTTGTTTGAAAATGAATCCTTATTGTTCATAAAAATGTGTTACTTATGTGAGCATGTAATTGATATGTTATTTTAAATTAATAAGTAAAATTGTATCCGTTTTAGTGTAAATAAATTAACAAATGAATATTTTAAAATAATAATAGTTTTTAATGTATGATATAGTTATAAAAAGGTCTTTGGCATCCAGTGGTAGGCAGAATTCGAAGGTGGTCCCTACGTGTCCCTCCCCTGAGTCGAGACATCTCCTCAAATCCTCTCCCCCTGAGTGAGGGCAGAACTCGGAGGACGTTAGGAGTCAGCTGACTCTGAGTTAATAAAAAATGAGATGATTTGGATGGGAAAAGCCTGGTGAGGGGAGCCCTTATCAGGAACTATGTCCTTCCTGAAGTCAGAGAGATTGGACTCAGGAGAGGGCCTGGTGGGGTGGGGGACACAGGGCCAGGAGCTTAGTATTTCCCCATCAGCAGCAGCAATAACATAAGGTCCTCAGCCACACACCACAAGGACATGAACTCTGCCCAGGAGCCAGGTTTGGGAAGCTGATCTGAACCTCACTGGACTTCGCTGGATCCCACTGGAGCCCACTGGGCCTCACTGGACCTCACTGGACCTCACTTGGCCTCACTGGGCCTCACTGGACCTCACTGGACCTCACTGGGCCTCACTGGGCCTCACTGGACCTCACTGGACTTCACTGGGCCTCACTGGGCTTGACTGGGCCTCACTGGACCTCACTGGACCTCACCGGGCCTCCAGCCCTGTCAACACCGTGAACTCAGCCCTGTGAGACCATGAGCGGAGGATCCAGCCAAAATGTGCCAGGTATCTGAGCACAGAAGCTGGGCCGTAGCGAATCTGTGTTATCATGAGGCCCTTAGCACGTGGTGACTGGTTATGCAGCAATCAATAACTAACATAGGTCCTCAAATTTTAAAAATAAAAATTTTATGAAAACCCCTGAGAACATTTGCTTTCAAAGAGGCTGAGCTATCCCTTCCATAGAGGGTCTGCTGAAAGACCTTGGTAAAGGGGTTTCTAGACTTCTGTACTCTGATGTCATTTCCCAAACATTGAGGCAAGAGATAAAAAGAGGAGAAAGCGGCCATTAAGGCTTGTAAATTTTAGCCAGCATCCCAATTTAAACAAAAAGTCACACACTACGACATCTAAGACGGCAAACCTATGCTCCAAAAAGAGAAAAAAAGATTGACAAGCCCTGTATTAGTACAATTTAAAAATTTTTTTAAATGTTTAAAATATATATAGTAGATATAAGAATAAATTGACAATATCAATATCAGGCCTTTTGGGGGAAAAAAAAAGACAAAGCAGAAAATTTCAGTTTGGTCACAAAAGTAACAATATACTCCATGTCAGCTTTCCCCAGCTCACCGACCATATGCACAGCACACTGCATTCCCTGGTGTGGAATTGGTTCTCTGATACCATTCTCCACCAGACGATACCAGGGCTTTTTGGAGAACAATGTGTTTGGGTAAGAAAAATTCCAGATAACCACACAACATCCTGTTTTTATGAGAAAACAAGGACCATTTCAGAGATGTTAGAGGGACCAAATGAAAAAGCTGTGTAAAAGGGACTCCCCAGCCAAAGTGTCACAACCTGAGCTACAGATATTAATAAAATCATTTTTTTTAAAGTCAACAATGATTTCAGCTGGAATCCAGTGACTCTGGAAAATGCTACGTGTACACGATGACATTCATGGGACAAATAGCAAAGTGCGATAGAACAGCTCGTGCCCAGCCCGCAAGCAGCAGGCAGCTGACAATTTAGAAAACAAATGTGTGGCCCAAGACACTTAGACATGTGATGATAAATGATGTGTGGGGGTTGTGATTGGACCCCACTCCGTGTCAGAAACACCAGAATACAGTTGATAAAACCCGAGGCAGGAAAACAGACTTTCTAGAACTTCAGAAGCTGGAAGCAGAAACACTGTTCAAGGACAGCAGAGCTCTACCTTTGCTTTCTTTCCCAAGATGAGGTCAACGCCTTGCTACTAATGAGTTTAGTTCAGGAATGAGGTTTTTGTTAACATTCCCTTAAAGAGAAGGCTCTCCACTGTACGTGAAAATTCTTCGGGAATGCTGAGCTGTGAGCATGGAAGATTGTCACGCAGCAAATACCATTTGGCATGGCCCTGCTCTGGGAAGACAGGGACACCGTAGTTGGGCATCCCTGGGAAATTAGGGAGACAAGAAAACACTGTACTGGGCTGTTCCAGCCACAGAAGCCTTGTGTAAAACCCCACCTGGAAGAAGTTAATAAGTGTCTGTTTTTAAGATCCTATTTCTGGTTTGAAATCGACAAAATGATGTTGGCGGGAAGAGTCTAAAACAGGCAAAAGGATAGTGTTCCTGATTCCTTCTCCTAATCTCTCCTTACCGGTGCTAATGCTGGAATCTCCAGGTGACGAAATCTGTGCATGACTGGCAAGAATGTCGGGAAGGGGCGCATTTCCTAAGCGGCAAAGGTGTGATAAAGAGGAACGGCTCTGCAAACTCAGTGACCAGGTCATTAACCATCCAAACCAGGACACTGTTCAGAGTGACAAGCAATCACTAAGAAACACCTGGAAAACAGGCTTCAGGCAGGGCTATCTTGGAGAAACAGGGACCGTGTTCATTACGATTATGAAAGCTTTGAGCTCCCTGAGGCCAGCAATCCTTCCTGATTTATCTTTGTGTTCCTGGTGAAGAGCTTGTGGTATGTGTTTCATTAACGTTTGGTCTATTAAAAGTTGAATTAAAATTATTATCAAAGACAGTTAAACATTCATGCTTTTGTCTTTTTCATTTTTTACTCTGACATATTCTTACCAAGCTGTGTATTTTATAAATTATACACTATTCTAACTACTTGTTTTCATGCATGATAATTTTCTGTGAACAATCAAGTAAAGATCGTATACTAGATACATCTGAATCAGAGTGCTCTGAACAATACTAGCATTGTTTTATTTTTCTATTTTTCCATATTTAATGTGAAACTCACTGAAAGCTTTAACTGCTTGTCTTGTACCTAAGAGAATAATCATCTGCCTTGTGAAAACAGTCATTATTTGAGAACACAATATCTTCAGCATTAATACTATTTCCCAAGATCCTAATTAGAACTCTTGAATAGTCTGTCTATGGCGTAAGAGTTATCTTTTTACACACAGGTTTATATTTGTCTTTGAGCTGGTGTGAAATACAGTTGGAAAAATACAATTACTAACAAGGAAAAGACAACATCAGATGCCTAATCCAGCAGCAGTGTGGTTTAAGTATGTCACACGACAATACATATTCACATCGCAATGAAAAGACAGGCCATTTGTTCTTTTGATCTCTAGGACTATGGTAGATGATAGCTCCACTAGAGAAGCTCACCACTGACATAAGCCATCTAGAATAATCTAGGATGCCGTGTCTTTCAGGGGTGCCTCCCTCGTCACTTACCTCGACAGCTTGGCCTCTCATCTCCTACGTTCCACGTCCCATTGGCCTGACACTGCAGGAGCCTCCGGCCCTCTAAGTAGTAACCAGGACTGCAGCTCAGCAATACTTGAGCACCGTACTCATTCAAGGATCCTGAAACCAGCCTCCAGATGACATGTTCTGAGAGCTGAGCTTCAATGCTGGGGCAAGAGACCGCTGGAAGGGAAACGTACATCACATCATCATTTTTCTTTTTTGGAAAAGATCAGACCGTGCTTGCTTTGGATGGCAAGGTCTTGCTATATGAAACTGATCTTGTGTGGCAAAGTCGATGCCGTTACGTATTATCTCAGGGTTTCTCTACCACCCACATAGACATATGGGAATGATCCCATATGTAAAATGCATTCAATTGCCTCACTACAGATGTCCTGGGAAGTCTGCAGTCAGACTGAACTGTAAAGGGGGTAAATCACTTCCACAAAAGTATATGGCTCATAGGAGTTGATGAAAATTTTCATGAGGGTAATGAGCATATGCAAATAAAAATCTTACATATAATTTCCCTCAATATCCTTGGAGGAACTTGGAATAGTAATTGTGTAATTGCAAACCAGCTGGGACACTAATTTTCAGAAACTCAGATGCCCTCATTTCTTCAAACCTATGAAACACACATATATAACATATCTATATATCATTGAATGTAGAAACACACAGAAATACATAGGCATACTGCACTAATACTGTTTAGAAAAATGTTTAACAAGTCTTAAAGGAGACCATCTATTCATGTCCTTAGAAAAGGGCCTAGAATATAGCAGTTACTTAAGAAAGAGTAGTAACAATTGTACTACTGACAGCAACAGTAGTAGTAGTAGTAGTATAGTATTACCAGGGTGGACTTCAAGGACTTTGTAAATATACTGAAAATATATACAGAGTCTGAATTGTATGTCGGTACATATTCTTTGAAAAGTGCAAGATAATTTAAAATAAATTACACAAAATTAGAAACCAGAACCATTTCTCTAATTACGAAGATTTGGTAGCTATCATTCATTAAAATCAACCACCAAGAAAATTGATCAAATTGATTAATTTATTGAGCTGGGAAGGATTAACTGGAGAGACTATAGCTTTTTTCAGAATCATAGTGTTATATTTTAAATTCTTTTTTTGTGTGTGTAACAAAGTCTCGCTCTCTGTCTCCCAGGCTGCCAGGCTGCAGGGCAGTGGCATGATCACGGCTCACTGCAAACTCTACCTCCCGGGTTCAAGCGATTCTCCTGCCTCAGGCTCCCAAGTAGCTGGGATTATGGGGATACAGATGTCCACCACCATGCCCAGCTAATTTTTGTATTTTTAGTAGAAATGGGGTTTCACCACGTGGGCCAGGCTGGTCTTGAACTCCTGACCTCAAGTGATCCACCCACCTTGGCCTCCCAAAGTGCTGGGATTACAGGCATCAGCCACTACACCCAGCCGATATTCAAATTCTATACAAGTTTATTAGAATTGAGTAAGGCGTAACCAAAATGTTACAAAAATCTTGATTAGTCTTTTCTCAGTAATTTCCAAGTACTATGTAAAAATATATCGAAAAATGTAGGTCTTTTTCATATTGTCACAACAGTCACAATGAAGTCTAAAATGTGAAGAAAAATTGCTAATTTAAAAGTAATCCTTAGGTTTATTTCTCTCAAGTATTTTTTTAGGTTGAAGCAATTATTCTAAATTTATATGAAGATTCAAATGTTTAACCTAATGATAAAAATAATATTTTTCTCCAGCCAAAATACTCTTACAATTTCTAGCAAAACTGTTTCTGAAAAGTCCTTCAAAGCTTTAGCCTCATAAATTTATAACTCAACTTGAATCTGACGGCATATTTCAAATAAAATGCATTTAATTTCACCAAAAAACATGCACTGCATGTTCTCACTCACAGGTGGGAAATGAACAACAATAACACTTGGACACAGGAAGGGGAACATCACACTCCAGGGCCTGTTGTGGGGTGGGGGGAGGGGGGAGGGATAGCACTAGGAGATACACCTAATGTAAATGACGAGTTGATGGGTGCAGTACACCAGCATGGCACATGTATACATGTGTAACAAACCTGCACATTGTGCACATGTACCCTAAAACTTAAAGTCTAATAATAATAAAAAAAGAATTGTTTTTAATAACTTGAACTATCTTTTAGAAATTTTATTTCTGCCAAGAATGACTCAACTTTGTTCTTTCTTTCTTTGTTTGTTGTTTCCTTGTTGTTTTATATAGACAAGGTCTAGTTATATGGCCCAGGCTGGTCCTGAAGTCTTGGGTCAAGTGATCCTCATGCTCAGCCTCCCAAAGTGCTGGGATTACAGGTATGAGCCGCTGCACCCAGCCAAAAATTACAATTTGGTTCACACAATGGAATCACACAATTTTTTGAGCTGATACCATCTACAGTATCAATTTCCAAGTTCTTCGTGATGATCTCTTTCTTCATGAAAATGGTATTTGGTTTGGTTTGTAATTATCTTAGGCTAGTTTGATTATTTGCTCACATCTCTTTTTCTTTTTTTTGGCTATGCTATACCCTCATTTATTGTAAACACTGTCTTTTTACATTTTTTTAGTATAGTGACTGACAAATTAGACACTATATGTGTGTATGTGTGTGTGTATATATATACACACATAATATAATTATATGTGTGTATGCTTTGAAAAATAGCCTGCCAAGAAAATACATTGCCACAAGAAAAGAAAGAGAGGAAAGAAACGTGTATGAGTGGAAATTAGGAGTAAAAAGAAAAGTGAGGACTGCAATAAATATTAATATTAAAGTCCATCTTGTCCTTTGTTAACTGAAGGATGAGAGTGGAAGAGTGGAGATTTCCAGAAATTTGTGCAAATTATCATTTTATTTAATATTTTTTAAGAATGATAGGTAGAGAACATACAAAAAAAACTGAGTTTGAATACTCTGTGATGTAATTTGGGAGGAGAAATCCCAAATAATATAAACCAAGAGGAGGCCAGACCGTTTTCCCTAAGGAGCGGTACAAAAGGTCCAGTCTTTGTCATTTGTGTCTCCATGCACCCCTGCGTTCACACAAAAACAGTGCCAACAGCCCCCACGGAATGGTGGGCCCTGATTTGCTGTGGTCAATAAGGCTGTCCCAAAGAATGTCCTTAATCTTGGTCCAATAAAATAATGTGGCAAAAATCTGATAACAGAACTGTGACTCTCGTGAGAGGGTACTGAATTCAAATAAAAACAGAACATTTTACAACCCCCAAACACGTACCCCAGTCTACTGATTCACATGCCTGTACCTGGTTTCTAGTCACTGACATCAGAAGCCTGAAAACCGTGTCTTCCTGCACGCCCTGTCACACACACTCACACAAAGGTGTCTACACTCAACCTCCCCTGACTCCCTACATTTTCTCTTCTTCTGTGCATCCTCAACCTCTACCTTACTTCAGAGTCAAATGCTTAGTTTTGGTGCAAAATTTCACTTGCATACCCTTAAAAGAATATTTTTAAAAAACACTGATCTCTTTATATACCCTTCATTAAAAATTTAAAATTTTCCTCATAAGTTTAAGTCATTGACATTACCAGTATATGACATGCAAATTATGGTAAAAGTGCCATTAAATAAAATACCACTTTTACTCAAGTCCAAGAGAATAATACCACGGCAACTTGACACTTCTGAATATTCATTTAAAAGAAATGCAACAAATTTATTTCATTCCTTGTTCTCTTTCAACTATTACTTCTAGGCTACAATTTCTATAAAAAAAATCTTAAGATACTTTATTTTGAAAGTTCTTTATGAATAATCTATAACACTTATCTGTACCAAACTTTGATTTTTAAATTTCCTGTGACCACACGGTTTCACAGTGAAAACATTCTCTTTGATTTAGATGTAAATTTCCTATTAATATACCATTGATTGAATAAACAATATGATAAAATTGTTGATAATCTATATTCAACACAAAAGTAATGTTTTATTGGTAAGACACCAATTGATGCTATAGATAAAGCATTTTCGTTGTTCATGCGCTACTGATTGTTAGGAAGAGACAAGCTTTAGTATCAATTGTATTGCTATTGTGGACTTCAGACCTCAAGACAAGCAGTGTTAAAATAAATTCGGCTCACTGAGAATGACGGTTAACACGGGAACAGAAA
This sequence comes from Pan troglodytes, assembly GCF_028858775.2. Classification (NCBI taxonomy): domain Eukaryota; kingdom Metazoa; phylum Chordata; class Mammalia; order Primates; family Hominidae; genus Pan; species Pan troglodytes. The sequence continues at coordinate 10,020,635 of NC_072405.2, forward strand.
ACCAAACACCGCGTGTTCTCATTTATAAGTGGGAGTTGAACAATGAGAACACATGGACACAGGGAGGGGAACATCACACACAAGGGCCTGTCGAGAGGTAAGAGACAAGGGGAGGGAGAGCATTAGGACAAATACTTAAACCACGCGGGATTTAAAACCTAGATGGCAGGTTGATGGGTGCAGCAAACCACCATGGCACATGTATACCTATGTAACAAACCTGCATGTTCTGCACATGATTCCCAGAACTTAAAGTAAAATAAAAATAAAATAAACTTAAAGTAAAATAAAAATAAATAAACAAATTTGGCTTAGAGTTACCTTTGCACTTTGAATTCCTACACAGTGAACGGCAACCTCACTCAGTACACAACAAACTGCAACTCAAGAGGATGTTCTTGTAACAAGTAGTTGAGTCTCAGCTCATCACAGCAGCCTTGCTTCAGCCCATCGCAGGCCCCAGACTAGTCAGACCACCCCCTAGTCGGGCAGGTGCCCAGAGGTGGCTCCTCCAGCTGCCTCCCCATGTGCCTTCCTTTTTCTGTCAGTGCTGCTGCCCACATTGCTGGGTGGAGCTCCCTGGATCTTTCCTGGATTTCCAGGCTGCCTGACTGATACATCTACTTACTCAAATAAACTCTGCTAAATTCCATGTGTCAAAAGTTTTCTCTTAACAGGTAGAAGAAAAATAGTTGGAATGAAAAAAAAGATTTGATGTGGTTTCGGGCTGATGAAATCGCCCATGCTTTTTTGTCCTTTTTTAACTGTTTTCCATAGTTTCCAGGTTTTCTATATATTACTAATGGTCAGAGAAAAAGCCAACCAAGAGATCAAAGGGACTTAGGAGTAGTGGCCTGATAGGCACAGACATCATTTTACAGTTAGGCTGAAAAACTGAAAGCTGAGAGGACTTTATTTGTTTACAAGAAAAACTGGAAATAGTTCAACTAAGTCCCAGTGAAAAAACCTTCGGTCTTGAGGTACAAATATATATGTATACAAACACACATTATATATATAAACACATAAAAACACATAAATATATGTACATATGTAATTTATATGTATGTATAAATTTTAATATATACCTACCACACATAAATGCAAAAGGTTATAAAAATCAATGCATAATAGTTTAACAAGGGATTATTTAGGAAGACTAGGATGCTTCTGTTATGTTCTTACTTTGTTATTTCTTCCCACAATATCATACTTAGAGAGGAAAAAGTGAAAAGAGAGTAAAAATATAGTCTATAGGGACATTTTCATTTCATGACATTAAACATTATAGACTAGGGAATAAGATAAAACTGAGAAATATAGAGGATGGTAGAATACATGAAGCTGAAGTTAAGAACTGGAGCAAAAATATGAGTCGAACATCACAGAAGGCAAAGCGTGAGCCAGGGGCACTGGGGAGAAAGGGAAGGAGGGCCTCGGAAACGGCTTTCTACTGAACTCTCATTTCTGCCCAGGGATGGCCCTAACACTCAAAGGCAGGTGCAGTGAATATGTACACCTCCCCTAAGACTTAAGACAAAGTGGAGTTACAGTCAGGAGGCAACACGAAACAGCCTGAGTACCTCTGTGCTGACATTTTTAAAGAAAACACTTGGTTCTTTCTAACAAAAATATCTTAGCTAGATCTCTCCTAAGATACAGGGCTGTTCCCTGTACCTGCCAGCACTCCCCAGTCCCCCACCATCATAGGCAGATACTGCAGAGCGCGGCTGCTCCCAGAGACGCGCATCTGTTTAAAAAGCTCTTTTCACATTGTGTATGTAATTGTATATGTAATTTTACTGTAAGCGGATCCTCACTCACAACGACACTGAGACAGAACAGGAGGGTATCACTATTATTTGTATTTATTTGCAAGTTACAGAGGAGCAAGGAAGCCCAGCCTCACCCCAACTAAGCCAGAATTTCCATCTGTGGGTCTCACATCATGTTGTGTTTCTGACTTGTCACTTTCTCTGAACACTAGAAACAATACGGGAAAATTTGATTTATTCTACAAATGACTAAAATGAGTAACTCCAAGCATAGTTTCAAGAATTGAATGAACAAGAGCTCCAAACACACTAGCATACAGATATCAAATGAATAACAAACTCCTGGAATGTTTTAAAATTTTGGTCAACCTGGAAAAATGTAGCAAAAGAAAGTGTTTTGCTAATATAAACTTTATAAATCAATATTTTTAACAATTACAAGTGAATAAATTGCCAGGTCAAGTTTTGTAAAATTAAATATGTTTTCAAAAACATAAGGGTTTAGCTGGCATGACAGACATTGTTCAACTTGCCAGTTTACCTTATATTCCTTCTTTTTTATTTTTAAGGAAATATAGGCTACCTTCTATTACCTTAAAGAAAACAACTATAAAGGAATAATTTTCTTCAATTTTCACAAATTCAGGAGAACATTTACTGGAGATGATTTCAAAATATTTGACATGGTTAATACCATTGACTATGTTCATATGGTTGACACATTTTTGTTCTAAAAACCTTAAATTACGCTTCCCAAATCCAGATCACTTGAAAGTATAAACAATAAATAGTCCTGTGCATAAAAGACACATTTCCCTGACTTGTGAGTGTTTCAGCAACAACACAAAATACTTTGCATTTCACTTAAGAAATATCAGCTTTTAATTTGGCCATGAGTAATTCTGATTTATTATAGACTCATTCAGCCAGTGACAGGATAGAAGAATAAACATTGCTTTAAGATATTTAGACAAGGGAAGTGAGATTACCATAAATAAAGCCCTTTGCCCTTCTCTCTCAAAAATTTCAGAAACTTATCATAAATCTTCTGTGATATTCTAATCAGCCCCTAGATTCTGGATGCAATTGTTTTGTTTTGCTTTGTTTTGTTTCTTAACAGAGAAGTTTCCCCTATCGTACTCAATGTGGGTAAGTGCTTCTTATAACCAACTGTAGTTGAAGCACATTTAATGAGATTTATAAAATTATGATTAGATGTCATTGGAGTAAACTGATTTAATCAGCCTCATAACTGTTCCTCATACACACAACTAAAGCAAAGTGTGCAGTCTAGCACTAAAAACCTGTGCTTACTGGACACGCGAGAGAAAAACTGGTGTTAGTTCTAGTACCTTAGAAGCCTAAATAACAAGACAACTTTGGTTTGGGTAAAAAATAAATATAAAGTTTTTGGGGAAAACTAGGATACTAAGACCTTTTAAATGTGTTTCATACCATCCAAATTCAACGATCCTCTCTTAAAAAACCCATCCACCAAGACAAAATCAAGAACATGGGATTCTTTTCTTTTTGGCTTTTAGAAAATTATTTCAATAGCTTTTTGGGGTACAAGCGTTTTTGGTTACATGGATAAGTTATTTAGGGGTGATTTCTGGGATTTCAGTGCACCTGTCATCCAAGCAGTGTGCACTGTATCCAATATGTAGTCTTTTATCCCTCACTCATCTTCCTATCATCCCCTTGAGTCCCCAGAGTCCACTGTATCATTCTTATGCATTTGCATCCTTATAGATGGGCTCCCACTTAAAAGTGAGAACATAACGATATTTGGTTTTCCATTCCTGAGTTACTTCACTTAGAATAATGGCCTCCAGCTCCATCCAAGTCCCTGCACAAGACATTATTTCATTCCTTTTTATGGCTGAGCAGTATTTCATAGTGCATATATACCACACTTTCTTTCTTTTTATCTTTTTTTTTTTTTTTTGAGACAGAGTCTGGCTCTGTCGCCCAGGCTGGAGTGCAGTGGCGCAATCTCGGCTCACTGTAAGCTCCGCCTCCCGGGTTCATGCCATTCTCCTGCCTCAGCCTCCCAAGTAGTTGGGACTACAGGCGCCTGCCACCACAGCCGGCTAATTTTTTGTATTTTTAGTAGAGACGGGGTTTCACAGTGTTAGCCAGGATGGTCTGGATCTTCTGACCTCGTGATCCGCCCGCCTCGGCCTCCCTATACCCCACTTTCTTTATCCACTCATTGGTTGATGGACACTGTGTGGGTTTCATGTCTTTGCTATTGCAAATTGTGCTGCTATAAACATGGGTGTGCATGTGTCTTTTCCACAGAGTGACTTCTCTTCCTTTGGGTAGATGCCCCGTAGTAGGACTGCTGGGCCGGATGGTAAGAGGATATGGGATTCGTAAGGACAAAAGTTGTTTTTGGATTTTTGCTTTACCCTTACAGCTTAACGAAATGATTCCTAAATGAGTTATTTAGAATAAGAGTAGAGACCAATTAATAGAGTTTTAAAGTTAACTTCTAGGAAGTAATTTACGGGCTCACCTGAGAGTGACTAGCTTTTTAGAAACATTAGACAAAAAGGTCTCAAGGCATTAAGTTCTAGCTGCTTCTTCCCCAAGATTTCCACCTGAATCTAGACCTTCATAACACCGTCATATTCTTAGGGTTTCGAATCACCAGACTTTTCCTTATTCCTGCCACTACTGTTTTTTCCATTTGTGAAGCTTCTAAAACCTTCAGAAAATCGGGCATCTATATTTCTCTGGCCCGGCTTTCTTATTTTTTATACTATGGTTATTTTAAAATAAATATATTTGAGCAGACTTAGATCCTGGAATATTTAAATAACTAACTATAGCCATATTAAATAAATAGTGTTCCAATGCTATCGGTAGCCTAAAGGCAAACCAGCCATGGAATCTGATCTCAGCGAGACAAGACCAACACTGAATTCACCTCATCCAGTTAGTGATACCAGCAAATAGGCCTTTGAAGTTTTGCAACTTTATTACCTAAGTTCAATATCAAAGCTACTTTTTAAATTTCATGAAATGCCTGATATCTTAATTACATAAAATGAGTCTAATCCAACCCCCGGGAAGGATTTTGAAAAATAGTATGACTGATCCAAGCATAGATTTAAAGTCAAAAGTCTTAGTGTTCCATTCTTTGACTTGTTGGGCTTAATTGTAAAAGCAATACACAGCATTTATATTACTGGTGGCTCTCTTTGAAAAGATTGTTTCCTTATTTACTTCTAAAACATTCCTTAAAGTTTTTCTTGTGGTTATTTGTTTTGTTTTTATTTGCATGTTATAAGGTTTCACATGTTGCCTGCTTTTTGAGGCCATGGTTTTACCATGCACTGCATATAACGCTGAACTGGGTGTTAGACAATTCCTCAAATTAAGAATATCCTTAGAGCTCTTTGCTGGAAAAAAAAATTCGCTTAAGTATTCTTTCCTAATTGCCCTAATTATAAATTTTTTCTTACAATATTTTAAATAAGAATATATCCACATACTCAAGCGTAATTTGTTGATTATGATGAAGACGACCTTAAACCTTAATGCTATTATGGATTTGGCACAGTTCGTGCCATGAGAACCCAGCCGGAGCCACATAGAGGCTTAAACTTCATCATGGAGACAAGCCATAAAAGCCAGCAGCTGGCATCTTAGCTGGTGACTATATAGAGTAGGTAAACTGATAAGAAATTCTACAAGAATAGATGGCGACAAGCTGACTAGGTCAACTCTTGAGTACTTTGGATGTTCGCAGAAGAGATCTAGAGAGAAAGTAACCCAGGCAGCAGAGTGGGAGCAAAGGGTACTTAGAGAAAGTGGGTGGTTGGCCATTGCTGTAAACACCGTGTGAGTGAGGCAGACACAGGAAGCTGAATTATAAGAAGGTATATTCCTAGATTCCTGCAGAGTGAAGGGTCCTGAATTTTCAACTTCTAGCTTTCCCAGCCCGCAAAATCTGACTCCAGTGCCTGAAACCATTTCTTGACCCTTCCTTCCTTCCTTTTTTTCCTTCCTTCCTTCCTCTCTCTCCCTTCCTTTTTTTCCTCCCCTCCTTCCCTCCTTCCTTCCTTCCTCTCTCCCTCCCTTCCTTTTTTCCTTTCTTTCTTCCTTTCTGCCTTCCTTCCTTCCTCTCTCCCTCCCTTCCTATTTTTCCTTTCTTTCTTCCTTTCTGCCTTCCTTCCTTCCTCCTTTCCTTTCCTTTCTTCCTTCCTTCCTTCCCCCTTCCCTTCCCTTCCTTCCTTCTCTCCCTCCCTCCCTTCCTTCCCTCCCTCCTTTCTTCCTTTCCTCCTTCCTTTCCTCCTTCCTTCCATTCCTTCCTTTCCTCCTTCCTTCAATTCTTCCTTCTTTCCCTTCCTCCCTCCTTCGTTCCTTCCTTCTTTCCTTCCTTCCTTTCCTCCTTATTTTCTTCCTCATACATTATGACAATAAACTTCCACCACCTGTACTAACCTGAGGAGGCATTTTCCACTTCTTGAGATTATAAGCCCTAAATGACCTCGTGTGCATTTTACAACCTTTGAGAAATGTGGATTCAGAAAGGCATTTCACAGGCTTAAGGTCTTTCAAAATATTTTCCTGTCTATAGCAACATGAGTTACAGCACGGCCTTAAAACCCAGAGATTAGAGTTAATTTAAGGAGATTGCCTTTAAAAATTAAGGTCGTTTAACACTGACACATGCTTTGCCAAATATCAGCATTCATATTAGATTTGCCGTCCCCAATATCAAACCAAACGTGTTCCTCTTCTAAAAATTAATCTGGCTTTAATAAACATAGCCATAGCATGGAATTCTCTTAAAAGAAGGGGAGTTTCCAAGCAGGTTTCACTGAGAATCCAGAAAGTGACTCCAACCTCAGAGATGTCCTTAGACCACTGAGGGTTGAAAAGGAGTCTCCTATGGACTGGTGCAGAAGGCTCTCCCCTCTCTCACCTCTACTTCTCCTCCTCCTACTTGAGAGTGAGAAGTCAGGCTCTAGAATTTGGGGAAGATGGAAAGATTGAAATAAGGAAAGAACATCCAAACTTTATGTTCTGTTTATTTCCTCATTTCTAATATCGCCACCAAAATGTTAATGCAGCCAAACACTCCCATCAAAAATATTAACTTCACCTGGCTACTATTAAGTAATATATAGCTTGGAGAAGCTTTAGTTTCTCAAATGGATTTTAACTCTTATTGAGTGAAAGGGAAAATCAAGGTGTAGATAGCATAAACACATTGAAATATATATACATATATAACATAAATATTTATGTATATACAAAATGATTACAAATTGAAATCTATCTATATAAACATATAAACATATATATGTATATACAAAATGATTACAAATTGAAATATATCTATCTATATATACAAACATATGAACATATATATGTATAGACAAAATGATAACTAATTGGGCCGGACACGGTGGCTCATGCCTGTAATCCCAGCACTTTGGGAGGCCGAGGCAGGCGGATCATGAGGTCAGGAGTTCAGGACCAGCCTGGCCAACATGATGAAACCCCGTCTCTACTAAAAATACAAAAATTAGCTGGGCATGGTGGCGTGTGCCTGTAATCCCAGCCACTCGGGAGGCTGAGGCAAAAGAATCGCTTGAACCCGAGAGACAGAGGTTAGAGTGAGTTGAGATCGTGCCACTGCACTCCAGCCTGGGTGGCAGAGTGAGACTCCAGCTCAAAATAATAATAATAAGATTATAAATTAATAGATGATTTGAATGTTTTGTCGAAAATAATCTGTTAGAATATTTCTGAGTAATATTTTCATATAAAACATTTAATGGAAATGGTTTGCAGCATCATGAACATTTTAAAATGTGTTGAATGTTTCTACAGAAGTTCCAGTGTCATATTTCTGTTTCCTTTTCTCTGCCTAATATTGCAAAGCATTTTTCTTCATATCGGTAAATAAATTATCAATATTTCTGTACAAGAAATAATAATTTTCTTAACCAACATGAAAATGGCTGAGCAGAACTTAAAAATATTAGAGAGCTCCTGACAATTTTGAATTACATGAAATTGATGTCATTCAACATTTTTGGACTTAATAAAAAGGAAATTTTACAGAGTTAAAGCAAATAATTTAGAAAATTCTCAAATATTATTTTAACAGTTAAATAGATATGTACTATAGAGCAAAAATATATCCCTTAAAATGCATTTTTTCTTGTTTTCTTTACAGCATTATATTAATATAGAACAAGCAAATTCTTCTATTTTATATGTATTACTTGTTCTCTGATCCCAAACATAAAGAATCCCAGGTAATATCATAAATATGCTTGAAAAGGCGCCAACATGAATATACACACCTTGAAAACCTTTTTCTAGCAACATTTAAATTTTTTCTAGGCGTAATATTATCCATAGCATCAGGTTATTTCTTTTTCTTTTGAAATGTCAATGTAAGTGTTGGCTGTGTAGAAATATTTTTGGTTGTTACATGCTTGTAGCATTTCAAAGAAAATAGCACCACATCTTTCTGTAGAGATGTGAATTTTAAAAACTCATACATAGATAGAAATGTGTGCTAATATTCCCATCTTTACTCAAGTATACGTTTAGAACTGTTAAATGAAAGATGAGGATGCCAATCCACTGCTATTTTATAAACCGATGAACTTCATAGTCAACACAGCACAGCGTTTTTGCCAGCCTGTCCCAGCCTCTTTCTGGCAGCCATCAAATGGTGGTAAACCCCATCTAGCTGACAGTCTGTGGGTGTAAAGTGTTTTAAAGCAGTACAGTACAATCACGCAAACATTATGCTCATTTCTAAAATGTCTTTTGACATCACGGTCCTCTTGGTTTCAGAATATGTTAGTGATTATTGTCCACCCTTGATCTCTGTGAAACATCAGCTCTGGAAGGCACAGAAGCCTTAACAACTTTGTGCGGGCTCCCATGCCACTGGGAACCCAAGCCTCCCTCATCATCACGCAATGGTTTCCAGCACCTGCCAACTCTGTTCCCAAGCCACCCAGGCAGGAGGGTGATGGGGACAATTCTCCAGGGGTCTCTTGTGCGTCTGGTTAGCTAAGATACCAAACTGACTTTTTGGCCTGAACTATTTCTTCCAAGCATGTAGCAAAAAGCCTTGGAAGAGAGAGGTAGATATGCACCCTCCTATCTAGCACAGAGACTCGTGCATCTCGTTACCTAAGTTACCAAACTGACCTTTTGGCCTGAATTATTTCTTCCAAGCAGGTAGCAAACAGCCTCAGAAGAGAGAGGTGGATATGTACCTCCTATCTAGCACAGAGACATTTCCTTTTATCACCTTAATAGGTATTTTCTAAATGTATTTATCATCTGCACACGATGATGATGCATTTAGATTAGGTGGGGATGGGACCTTTGTTGGACTTTGTAAACCTGCTTATGGGAATCCCCTGTTGAAGCACAGCTGAAAGCGGGACGGGGACTTTACGCTAGTTCCACATGGGTAACCCTGTGGATGAGCATAAAAGGACCATCTTCAGTGCTGACTCCATCACGGACCAACTGAGCAACCTTGGGAAAGGTACTCAAGCTCCCATGAATACTCTGGGCATGATAGCAGTACTTCATAGGTTTGTTATAAGAGCTCAGAGATTTAACTCGTGTAAAATGATTAAAACAGTGCCTGGTGCTCATAGACATAACCTTAGTTTTTCTACATTGAGTTATTTATAGGTCGTATAAACCTAGTGCTAGATATGACCTAGTACTGCAGGATTATATGTACATACAGTACTATAGCGCATATAGTACGTGTAAACCTACAGTACTAGGTCACTATGGTGATATATATATAGTGATATACATATAGCAATATATACAGATTATATAGTTCCATACGTCACTATAGCGATAGGTTTCTATGACCTATAAATACTAGATATGACCTAGTACTGTGGGATTATACGCACATATAGTACTATAGTGCATATAGTACATGTAAACCTACAGTACTAGGTCACTATGGTGATATATATATAGTATATATAGTGATATACATATAGCGATATATACAGATTATATAGTACCATACGTCACTATAGCAATAGGTTTCTATGACCTATAAATACTAGATATGACCTAGTACTGTGGGATTATATGTACATATAGTACTATAGCGCATATAGTACATGTAAACCTACAGTACAAGGTCACTATGGTGATATATATATAGTATATATAGTGATATACATATAGCGATATATACAGATTATATAGTACCATACGTCACTATAGCGATAGGTTTCTATGACCTATAAATACTAGATATGACCTAGTACTGTGGGATTATACGTACATATAGTACTATAGCGCATATAGTACATGTAAACCTACAGTACTAGGTCACTATGGTGATATAAATATAGTGATATACACATAGTGATATATACAGATTCTATAGTACCATAGGTCACTATAGTGATAGCTTTCTATGACCTATAAATACTAGATATGACTAGATGGAACTGGTAATATAAACCTATCACTAGATACGAGTATAAAGCTAGTATTGCTCTGGTTTGCTTTCCCTTTTTTATGATGTATATAAATGGCATTTAATCATGTAAAGTCGTCATGGTGCCCAGCATAGTGTAGGTCCACATAAATAAATTGTTAATGACTGCTTCGCTTCACTGACTAGTAGTAGTTTTAGCTAAAGAAACAATACCCAGGTATTGTGATTAGAACTTAGGGGGTTCTTTTCATGCAAAAATCACACATTGATTAAACATATTATTAACAGAAAAACAACATACCAGTTTATTTTAAAGTGCTCTTCATCCAACACCTTGGACAAAACCGTCAGCCCAAAGTGAATTCAAAAAACAGATTATAAGGCAAACAGTGACAATAGGTATGGACAGGCACTACCAAAAAAATGCAATTTGTTCTCTAATTAAATAATGTCATTCTCAAGTGATATAGAGCTGTCATCTTGACAGAATTCCTTTTTTGCATAAATATTCATAAATAAAAATGTCTCTACATATTGGAAAGAGCTGCAAACACTCTACAACAGCAGCTTAATGTCTACTTCAGGGGGAAAAAAAGCATTAAAATCCTCTTCCATTGAAAGCTGTTTATTTCTCTGGTGTACCACAGCTAAAGATGAGTTATGATACCAGCTTGATGTTGATTATGTTATATTCTTTTAATCAAAAAGGAAACACTTATAATATTCTAAGTATCTTCAGCCCAAATACCATGTCATAGTGAGCATTTGTAAATAACCAGACTGTATTGTCCTTCATATGTGAAGCTGACACTACTGATGTGTCAATCAATGCCAAATGTTGGGCTAAAGCATTTAATATTTATTTATTTATTTTCTTGTTGCATGAAAAGGTGATTGCATTCTAACTTTTGTGACCTACCACATTTAAGATGTGTATACGTTGTTCTTTACTTTGTCCTAGAAAAGACATTTTAATCCTGTAGGGACTTTGCTCACTGACGCCAGAGAAATAAACAACTTAGTTTTTCATTGGAAGGCTAGCTTAATGGTTTTGTTTTCTCCTAAATACACAGTATATGATACACATCTATTCATCATTTTGTCAAACTGTTAAACCCAGTCCATTAATACCAATAGCCCTCACTTATTTCATCATGTCATTAGCATGAATCGTGCCTTCGATGATCCAAATCCAGTCTCAGTAAATAACTGAAATGAAAAAAAAAAGGGACCTCAAACATCTGCCTCGGAGATCTGTACCACTGCAAGAAGGCGGCAAATGGAAGCATAATTCCTTATTATAACCTTCATTTTACTAAAAACCTGAGGGTGAAACGAACTAATTGTATTTACCATTTGCATTTACTATTTATCAAAGCTGAAGTATTTACCTCTTGAGATTCAGTGTACTGATCTACATATTATTGCAATTGTTAAAGAAACTTAAAAACTGTTTCATACCATCATATCATATAAAGGAATGAGCCCCGGGGAAATACATACTTTGACATTTAATGGTAACCAAATTTTTCTGGCTAAGAGGTAAAGTTTTATGCTTACTCTGCCAGATTTTTTCCATTTAAATTAAGTGAAGAAAAACAATCCCCCGAATACAAATTAAATTGGGTTTTCAGCCCTTGAATACCAAGGAATTTTAACACAACAGCCAAATCTCTTTTTTACAAACTTTAAAGAACGACGGGAGGAAATGCTTACTTGAAAGCTTCAGAGGATGCTTAGAAAATGTTAACATGGATTTCCATTTTATTATAAACGTTACATTTATTTCCTCATGTTACTGAACATATCATAGTTGGTATCAAAAGAGTACTCACGATGCAAATTGACTTTTTGCTGTTTAACAACCATTTAATGGAACCTACAATAACTTCTTTACAATGAGAAGCAATTTTGTTAATTTTTGTCATTGTAACTTCTTTAAAGCAATTGTACATCTAGATGTGTATTTTAAAACAAAAAAAATATAGGTATAAGTGAAGCTACCTTAAGCCCTGTCATATATTTTACATAGGCACAAAACAGTTCTACTGATTGATACATTTACCTGCGAACTGCAAGAGACCCCTTATTCCTGATTTTTCCAGAAGATTTTAGAGAAAATTAGGCCTTGTCCTTAAAGCCACTGGTCTATTACCTATACTCAAGCGAATGGTGACCCCATCACCTACTTAATACTTGTCAGAATAAACCACACGCAATGTTAAAGTGGCACCTGTTTCCTGCTTGTGTTCTCAGTTTTATAATGCATCAGATTTAAAAATCATGAGAGCTAGTAAGTTCCTACAAGCAATATATCCTAGAAATTAGGAAGAAAGATTCTCTTCTCCGATTTTCTGGACTTTGCTACTTACTGTATCCATGACCTGCACCAAATTACTCAACTCATGCCTTCTTTTGGTTTTCCTCTATACAATATGGTGATAATGAAATTACATACCTCATAGTAATTAAGTAAATTAACTTGTGTAAAGCTATTGGAACCAAGAGTGGAAGACAGCAGGGGGTATAGGATTAGTTTCAAGCTAGTAATTACCAACATGGTGTGTAGCCCTACATACACACACAGGGACTCACACGTGATGTGGGTGGGGCTCCAAGTCTGCCTCTTTATCATACCTGACTTTTACTTTCACTTTTGGAGAAGGGAGCTCAAAATAAAGAGAAGTTTGTGAATTTCCTTCTACCTCCATGGAACTCTCAGGAGTTTTTCTGCAGAGGAGTGTCCTCTTTTGATTGCTATGCTCACAAAGTCCGTCTGGCTGTTGTTTGGAGACACAAGGGAAGCGGAGGTGAGGCAGCGGCGGTTTCAGGAGCTCAGGTGGTGACCTGGGTGGTGCGGAAGTGAAGCCACGTGGATGCATGTGTTTCAGAGGCAGGGCTTGGTGAGGGAATGAGTGTGAGAGCAAGAAAGGAGCTGAGGGTTACAGGAGATACCTGTATGCCTCCTCCGGTTCCTTCCACCCCACAGTGTGTAGCTGGGAATGTCCTAAGGCTCCAAACCAGGCTTCTGCCCACCTTCTTCAACTCTGCTTCTTCTTTTTATTCCCTTCCGTGGACATTTCAGAGCTAACAGTGCGCTCAAATCATGTCTCCTGATCCTCGCCCCCACGGATCATGAAACCAGGTGAATATTGAACTATCTCTATGTACAGGCTGCTGGAATGGACAGAGCCTTGAATTCTCCCTCCACCACGGTACAGTGTACTCCCAGGCAGGCCTTGGCAGCGTTACACAATTGCTGCCTTTTCCTGATGCCCAAAGCACCGGTGTCTAATCAAATCATTTCCAGGCAGCCTTCCCCACAGCAGCTGAAGACTTCCAATACTTCCCTAGAGGTTTCTGTGATGCCCAGCCACATCTGTGTGCTCACATATGGCAAATTCTTTGATACCTCAGTTATTTTCTTTGTATTAAACCAGTAAGATAAGGAACATAATATCTTCTTCCTAGGATTGCTATTCTAATTGAATCACGTAGCTTAGACAAATGTCTAGAGTGACTCTTCAAAGAACCGCTCTGTGCCGGGCGCAGTGGCTGACGCCGCCACTTTGGGAGGCTGAGGCAGGTGAATCCTGAAGTCAGGAGTTTGAGACCAGCCTGGCCAACATGGTGAAACCCTGTCTCTTCTAAAAATATAAAAATTAGCTGGGTGTGGTGGCGGGTGCCTGTAATCCCAGCTAGTCAGGAGACTGAGGCAGGAGAATCACTTGAACCCAGGAGGCGGAGGTTGCAGTGGACCAAGATCCAGATCACACCACTGCACTTCAGCCCAGGCAACAGTATAAGACTCCCTCTCAAAAAAAAAAAAAAAAAAAAAAAAAGAGTGGCTCTGATTTTCCTCCTATTTTGCCAGGCCAAGCTCTGGTCCCAGCCATCTCTTCTGTAGAAACTTGTCCCAGACGATTCCCGTGTTCCTTCATCTACATCCGTTATTCTTTTCCGCTGCTGTTTGCATCCGGCCTTCTGTTTCATGTCCTGTGCATATCTTCAGGCTCTAAGGGCAGGAGCTATCACTTACCAGTCTCACACCAGTGGTTACAAGCCTGATGCCCCATTCAGAGCACACGTTCCAGGACGCTCAGTGAGGGGCTGCGAGTACACAGCTCCTGCCTGTACCAATAATGTCTCTGCCTCGCTGTGCCCATGGAACTCACCATCTCACGTGCTGCCCTGACGGAATCCAGGGCACTTTGTTTGCTGCCGTCTTTTCAAAACTCTCTGCTTCTCCCTTCCTTTATCCCCAACCAACGACTTAAAACCTACATTGTGTTTCTTTTCCTCATAATTTTCACATAGTTGGCTCTTTATTTCAGGGTTATGTAATGCCAATGCCTTTTCTGGCAGATATAAACTACTTGCATGGACATTCTAGAGACCAGCTTGCAATGCAGAGGAAAACACTTGAGTGTGTCTAACTCCTCAACCCAGCTATGTGTGGCCTTTACACAGAAATATGGCTCATATGGACATAAAAAGTAGTTTCTGCTTATGCCGTGAAGGCATTCTGTTCTGGATGTATTCACAAACACCTCAACTTGATAGTGATAGACTGAAGGTTCTTGTTCATTTTGTCAATCTGTGAAGTAACAGGCACATGTATGAGAAATCCTTAAAGAAATCTAAGGGTAACACATCATTGCTTAAAATAAAATTTCACTGAGACGATGTATCTGTGATACCCAAAGAGCTGAATTATTTTCAGGTAAAACAATTTCTATTTAGCTTTAAAGGTAATGAAAGTACCCATGTCAGTCAGGACACTGACCTAAAATCAAATAGGTCAGTATAAATATTCGTGACCAACAAGACCGATCTTGTAGGAAACTGGGAGATGTTATTTTAATTAATTTTACAAATTACCAAATTATATTAAATACATTTTGAAAAAAGGTGTCCGATACATCATATTCTGTTGTAGCCAAATATAATGGATGTAAGAAGACATTATGTTATTGGCAAAAAAGTAGACAAATGGGTCAATGGAACAGAATACAGAGCCCAGAAATAAACCCACATAAATCTAGGCAATGAACTTCGAGCAGAAGAGCAAACACAACCCAAGAGAGTAAGGATAATCTTTTCAATAAATGGTGCTGGAAAAACTGGATATCTACATTCTAAAAAATAATCCAGACACAGACCTTTTGCCCTTCAGAAAAATTAATCCATTATGTATCACACACCCACATATAAAGTTCAAAAATATAAACTCCTAGAAGATAACATAGGAGAAAATTGTGGTGCCCTTGGGTTTGGTAATGACTTTGTAGATACAAAAACAGAGGCAGGATACATTTTAAAAAGAACAGATATGTTGAACTTCATTAAAATTAAAGTCCTCAGCTCTGCAGAAGACACTATTAAGAAAATGAAAAGACCAGCCACAGACTAGGAAAAAAGGGTTTGCAAAAGACATATGGGATAAAGAACTGGTATCTAAACTATATAAAGAACTCTTAAAAAAAAAAAAGGAAGTTAACAACCTGGCTAAAAATGGGCAAAAGGCCTGAACAGACACCTCATGAAAAAAGACAAACAGATGGCAACTGAGCATATGAAAAGATGCTCCACATCATGCATCATCAGAGTATTGCTAATTAAAGCAATAATAAGATACTACTGCACATCTACGAGAATGGCCAAAATCCAGACACCGATAGCACCAGATGCTGGCGACAACGTGGGGCAACAGGAACTCTCACTCATTGCTGGTGGGAATGCAAAATCCTGCAGTCTTCTTTGAAGATAGTCTGATGGTTTCTTAAAAAACTAAAAATACTCTTACCATTCACTCTATCAATCTCAACCTTCGGTATTTACTCAAATATGTTAAAAACTTATGTCTGTATAAAAACCTTGCACACAGATGTTTATAGCAGCTTTATTCATAATTGCAAAACTTGGAAGCAACCCAGATGTTGTCTGTAGGTAAACGGGTAAATAAGCCATGGTCCATACAGACAATGGAATATTGTTCAGTACTAAAAAGAAATGAGAGCTAGAGCCATGCAAAATCATGGAGGAAACTTAAACGCTTATTACTAAGTGAAAGAAGCCAATCTGAAAGGCTCGGTGCCAGATGATTCCCAATATATGACATTCTAGTAAAGGTAAAACTATGGAGACAAAAGATCAAGGTCAGTGTTTGTCAGGGGTTGGATGCAGGAAGGCGTGAATGGGTGGAGCACAGGAGACTTTAAGGGCACAAAAGTCACTTTAGGCGTGAATGGGTGGGCACAGGAGACTTTAAGTGTGATACTATCATGGTGGATCCCTGTCATTACACATTTGTCCAAGCCCACAGACGGTGCAACACCAAAAATGAGCTCTCATGTGAACGCTGGGCTCTGGGTGATGATGGTATGTCAATGTAGGTGCATCCATTGTAACATGCACCCCACTCTGGTGTGAGGTGTTGATAGTGGGGAGGTATGCACATGTTGAGGACGGTGTGTTTTATGGGAAATCTCTGTGTCTTCCATTCAATTTTGCTGTGAACCTAAAACTACTCTCAAGAACAACGTCTGTCAAACAAAGAAACGAAAGCTCTGAAAATAAAAATTACATTTTATAAAGTGACCTTGTCATTTAGCAAGTCTTTCTCAGATAGTATACAAATTTAAAGTGGGTTTTCCTTTAAAACATGGCATATACTTGACATTTTATGCATAACACCTAGAGAACTTAAAAAAAAAAAAAAAACTGATGATTGGTCTCCACCCAAGACCAGTTGCCTCAGAATCCCTAAGGGTCAAAACTGGACATTAACATTTACTTTAAATCTCTCTAGAGTATTTCAGTGCATACCCAGTAGAGAACCACTGGCATTATAAAAGGGGTATAGGATTTAGAACAAGAGGGAGTAGAATTCAAACTTCAAATCTGCAAATTAGTAGTTTTCACCTCATTTGTGTCCCAGTTTTTCAGGGTTTTTATGAGTTTTGTAGATAAGCTATTTGAAATATTTGGCAGGAAATACAGACTTTAAAAATGGAGGCATCATTATGAATGACCTCCAGGCTGTGTGCAAAAGAAACATTGTCCATAAATGTCTGGGACATCGTGCTTATTAAAATCAACCCCAAACATATACATATTGCCATCTGTTAAGTTCCTATTTTGAGAGAATAATTCTGTTTAGGACTGAACTCAAAAAACATACCAATGTATCTTGCTATCCTAGCCTCCCATACTATTACTTAATTGCAATAAAATAGTACCTTCTTAAATAGAAAATAACCAAGAAATACTAATGTTGATTCAATATTGTCTGACTCTCAGGAAATGCAATAAAAATGATGAAATAAAGAAAAATAAAAGCTGTTGGGAAGAACTCAACCGCCTTCCATAATTGTTTGTCTATTTATATCTAAGTATATGGATATAAGTTAGTTTAAAATTTTTAACATGACCAAAATACTGCAGACAAAAAGAAGCCAATGATCTGATTTTATTATTGAAGACTATGTGAATCCTTCTGCTAGTATCACTGGAGCAAAAATATCATTGTAAATAAGTAAAAAAATAGCAGATACTGGTGAGGCAGTGGAGAAAAGGGAACACTTGCATGCTGCTGGTGGGAGTGTAAATTAGTTCAGCCATTGTGGAAAGCAGTGTGGTGATTTCTCAAAGAACTTAAAATAGAATGCTCATTCAACCCAGCAATCCCATTATTGGGTATATACCCAAAGGAATATAAATTGTTCTACCATAAAGACACATGAACATGTATGTTCATTGCAGCACTATTCACAATAGCAAAGATATGGAATCAACCCAAATGCCCATCAGTGGTAGACTGGATACAGAAAATGTGATGCATACACATCATGGAATACTATGCAGCCATAAAAATAGTGAGATCATGTCCTTTACAACATGGATGGAGCTGGAGGTCATTATTCCAAGTGAACTAATGCAGGAACAGAAAACCAAATACCACATTTTCTCTCCTGTAAGTGGGAGCTAAACATTGAGTCCACACAGACATAAAGAAGGCAGCAATAGGCACTGGGGCCTATGGGAGGGTGGAGGGTGGGAGGAAGCTGAGGATTCAAAGACTATCTATTGGGTACTATGGTTGTTAGCTGGCTGAGGAAACTATCTCCACACCAAACCCCCGTGACACGTAATTCACCTATATAACAAACTTGCACATGTATCCCTGAACCTAAAATAAAGTTTTTTTTTAAAGGAGATCATTCTATATGTACCGACATGTAAAGATATACATGATATATTAAATGAGAAAGATTATAGAACCATAAAAATTCATTGTCTATATAGAAATGTTATATAGTTTTTAACTTAGAAAAATTGGGAAGTTACATTATTTCCAATTTGAGACTAGTTTTAACATACCTGCAATGAAAACCTTGCTGTAGAAATTTAGTGTGTATGTGAGTGGAATTCTTCTTCTGGTGGGTTTTGCATTACAGACTATTATTCCATAAGACTAGAGTTTCAGAAAGTACTCCAATTTGTTACTCTTTTAAGATTATTACTATAGACTGTAAATAGCTTTCTCGAAAACTTACCCCACTTCACAAATCAAATTAATGCTTTATTTACTGAGCATCGATGTGTTATGCAGAGCAGGTGATACACAAATAAATGAGGCACTGCTTTTGACTTCAAAGAACTTAAAATTAGATGGAAGATAAATAGGAAAGATTGTGTTAAATTATGTTTTAACATCTTGAGTACAGTGTTATTGCAGGGCTTAATGTCTCAATTTCCTCTAGATTTCATCCCTCCAGATTGAAAATGGCAGCACAGAATAGGATGTGATGTGCAAATTACATCGTGTCTATACTGTCTATATTTAGGATTCACCTAACATTCAAGAGTGCATAGCACATTCTAAATGGCTGAAAATATTTTATATGAAATACATTGGTTTTAATATTGCTATGATGAAAGAGACCAAATCCTCACAAGGTGTGGGAGAGGACCTCTGAACGTGGGAACCTGGACTTCTCCCGAAAGCATTCAGTTCCCACCTAAACCCACAAAGATGGGCAGATGCCCCTGAACACTTACGCTTACACGTGGGCGGCTTCCCCTTGTTACTCCACAGCCCATCTTCTTGACACACGGCTGTTGCTTGCTGGCTGGATTCAAGCTTGAAGCCCTCATGACATTCATAGACCACTTTACTGTCCAAAGTGAACTCGTTCCCGGTAAATGAACCGTTTCCTGGGGATTCTGGGATTCCACAGGACACAGCTGAAAAGAAATGAAACAAATGTAGGCTTATTCTTACAGAAATTATTTTCCAGTTATTAAAACCATTGATTAATCATTATTATTGACTCCATTTTTCATTAAAATTGTGAATTTTATTTCTTTTTTTTTCTTTTTTTTTTTTTCTGGACACAGAGTTTTGTGCTGTCTCCCAGGCTGGAGTGCAATGACTCGATCTCAGCTCACTGCAGCCTCCACCTCTTGGGTTCAAGTGATCAAGTGATTCTCATGCCTCAGCTTCCCAAGCAGCTGAGATTACAGGTGCACACCACCATGCTGGCTAATTCTCTATTTTTAGTAGAGACTATTTATGTTGGCCAGGCTGGTTGCCAACTCCCAAACTCAGGTGATCCGTCCACCTTAGCCTCCCAAAGTGCTGGGATTACAGGCGTGAGCCACCATGCCCAGCATGAATTCTATTTCTAGGGTGTGGGATAAGTATACACATTTTCAAAATCTTAAGGATGTTAAAGGTTAAATGAAGAACAATGGAAAATGGGTCAGAATAAAAGCTCTTCATAATTATTTTTCTGGAAGATAAGACTGACCACTCTCATGCAGCTTAGCCGCAGTCTGACATATTTTATCAGAGGGTGTGGCCACGGGAGCACAACGTCACACACTCAACTTCATCTCATATTGGAAAGAAAGAAGAAGGGATGAAGCAGCATCTTTATCATCACAATGCTTATTGCAGTGTAGACTCTTTGGTGTCTAAATTCCTAAGAATCAGCCGCCTCAGCTCTGAAAAGCCTTCCCTTTTTATTGCTCCTCTCCCCTTCCCCAATTCATTTTCCCTAAAGTCCCAGGAAGTTCTGTCACAAGAAAATAGGACATAAGGAACTGATAGAGGAGGCACTCGGGGAAGATTCCCAGGGCAGAAGGCAGCATCTAGTGGAGATGTGGACCGCTTTCACGGGAAAGACCATGCAAGAAAGAGGCATGCATGCAGAAGAGGTTTTATAAAAAACAAGATTTGAGGAGAATTCTGTGTAAACCCTTTCTTCTTAAATTTGCTATGTCTGATCCAGATGTATCTACTATGAGACAAGAAAAAAATTCTCAGATGATTACATGTGACAGTCATGAAGCCAACAAGCAGGTAGAGGGTGACATTTCAATAATCACGTACCCACTTCAGCTGCACTCATAAAAGAAAAGTTCTACGGTAACTAAATAAAGAGCCTTCTTTTACTCAATCAGTATTAAAGATATTGTTCACACCATGGATTTAAATTCAGATAGTTCAAATTTTTCCCATGTAGATTCTAATGAGAATATCTGTGTAAAAAGATAGAGCGGGAAGGGCTGGATGAAGAAATTTATATAAACACATAATTCTACATATAAAGAAAATGACTAACCTAAGGTGACACAATGACTTAGTAACCTCTGGCGAGAGAGCAAATCTTATGACTCCCAAACGAGACTATTCTCTCTTCTGCAAAAGCACAGGTTATCTCCGGTATTGTTGGAGTTCCTTGGTTTGCTGTATTGGTTCTTTCTTCTTTCCCAAAATATTAAATAAATACAATGGGAAATTGCCAGAGAAGTAAAAGAAAATGTATTCCCCAATAAAATCCAAACTCCTGGAAATTTCAAGGTCTAAAATGTCTCATGTTTAAATGGATGATCAGGTACTGCAACCATCAAAAATACACGTGGGCCGGGCACAGTAGCTCATGCCTGTAATCCCAGCACTTTGGGAGGCTGAGGCGGGAGGATTGCTTGAGTCCAGGAGTTCTACACTAGCCTGGGCAACATGGTGAAACCCTGTCTCTACCAAAAATACAAAAATTAGGCAGGCGTGGTGGCACACACCTGTTGTCCCAGCTACTCGGGAGGCTGAGGTGGATGGACTGCGTAAGCCCAGGAGGCAGAGGTTGCAGTGAGCTGAAATTATGCCAGTGCACTCCAGACTGGGTGACAGAGCAAGGCCCTGTCTCAAAAACAAACAAAAAACACATGCGTGTGTGTGTGTATGTGTGTGCACATGCATATGTACAGGTGTGTACATGTGTGCACGTGTGTACATGTGTGTGTACATGTGTGTGTACGTGTGTGTGTACGTGTGTGTATGGCATACTACAATAATCCATTTGCAGTAAAAGGAAAACGAAAAACCACAGACATACAGGCATCATGTGGGGCAAAGCATTTCAAATAATAAGTAATCATCTTTGGCTCTGTGGAAGCAACAGATCTGTGGGAAGACTGTTGGCATGTGGAAAATATTCATCTTAATTTCCTGAATGCAGTAAATGCCAGAGACCCATCCTTTCTTTTCTGTATCTCACAATGTTCCAATATCTAGCTTCCTCATCATTTTCTCTCAGATTTCACTCTGATAATCACGTGTTCATGATCGCAAGCCTTCAATTTTTCTCCCACTCGCTGGCTGGAATGTGCGCAGTGTTCAGCTTCCTTAAAATTCTCATTCGGGCAGAGCACGGAATGAAATGACATTTTTCTGTCGGGTGAAATGGGAAAGATGACATTCTACAAACACAGATGAAGCCCCATCACAAAACAATTCATACTCGGGAGACCAAAGCAGAAAATCTTGATAGCCCCTTCTGTTACATCTGGACGCTTATTTGAGCAGTGAACCCTGCCTGCCCAGGTCTTAAGACAACCCATTTAATGTTGCCTGATCAACAACCGGGAATCTTTTTATGGTTTCGAACCACAGTGTTTAGCCCCTTAAGTGTCTTAACAAAAGGGTATTTGGTAGATTTAAAATAACGGTTGGCAGTTGGTCAAAAGTAGAATTATAACACTTCTGATTTAATGAAGACACAGCATAATCCTTATGGACTAAAATCAGGCTCATGGGATGAAGACAGTTTCCTGCTAAAGTTTAGTATTCATTCATCTCTCATTTATTCCCAAAATTTTGCATGATTGCTATAGGACAGGCATCCATAGATCACTATTTTTTAAAAATGCGAATTAGCATTGGCAATGTAAGAAACTTTCACAGTTTGGAGAATTTCCTTACATTTGGTATATCCAAAGAGAGTAAAATTTCTCAGTTGTTTTTTCTTTAATTGTACTAAGGTATTATTGTATGTCCCAGCAGCTTAGGCGAGTAATCATTTATTGATCCTGTAAAGTTATATTTTGTTTGTGAGTACAGGCCTCAAACTCAGACTTCTGAGTTAGTTCTTGCTGTACCTCTCAATAGCAGTGTGGCTTCAGCTAAGTAACTTAATGAACGTCGTCTTCTTACGCTCAGGTTATTAAGACCTATGTCAAAAGGTAATCAGGAGGGTCCAGTGAAATCATCCTTACAAAATGCGAGCCCTCTGTCCACACGACATACGCATTCAATCAATGACAAATTATTATACGCAGAAAATCTAATAATTATTTATATGCAGATTATGTTTTGTATTACACATACACACATAAAATTTTTACTTATTTATTTGCAAATAAAAATATTAGTTGCAAGGATTAACTCTCTGTTATCTACTTATTAAAGAGAGCAAAGACTAAGTTGGTAGGTAGTAAGATGGCTTACTTCACTTACATATCTCATGAGAGGTGTAACAGTTTGATTTCAAAAAAGTAAGTAGAAGAGACGTCCAGTGTTGTCTGAACCTTTAATACCACAAACCCCACATGGGATTTCTTCTTTGCATATCTAAGATCCTTCAAACAGCGGTTATCTTTGTTTCTGCACGCTTAAAACGTTTCTCTGTTTTTTTCTGTTTTTCTTTTTGAGACAAGGTCTCGCTGTCACTCAGGCTGCAGTGCAGTGGCACAGTCTGGGTTCACTGCAGCCTCAATCTCCTGAACTCAGCCCATCCTCTCACCTCAGCATCCCCAGTAGCTGGGGACTACAGGCCCAGGCCACCACGCCTGGCTATTTTTTGTATTTTTTTGGAGAGACTGAGTCCCACTATGTTACCCAGAATGGTCTTGAACTCCTGGGCTCAAGCCATCCTCCTGCCTCAGCCTCCCAAAGTGCTGGGATTACAAGCATGAGCCACTGTGCCTGGCCAGCCTGAGGATTTTGGAGGATTTTTAAGTATTTCCAATGTAAGAATTTTTTATTAAAGATACGTATTTATATGTATATGTATATATAACTTTAAATATTTGTACACATATGAATGTTAGGATTTTCAAGTATTTTCAAAGTATTTAAGAATTTTTTATTAAAATTATATATGTATATGTAAGTATAAATATATGTACACATATAAATGTTAATCAAAATTGTAATATAAGAATATTCTAGATTACTATCTACATAGGTTGTACTATACAATATTAGTGCCTGCCATTTGTTTTTGAGTTTATGTTCCTGTTGGGCCAAGAAATAACAGTTAATTTTTTGCAGCCTAAAGAGAAAAATATCAGAGACAGATAATGGAGAAATCATGGGTTTGCTTCAAGAGAAGAACAAGTGACTATACAGAAAGTTCCACAAATATGAGCCATATAATGCTTATATGGTAAGAAATGTTGAAAAGATTGACTCATTTTACATGCAAACACACACACACGTGGTAAATACCTATGAGTATCATATATAATTTTTCAAGTAACAATTGAATTTCATAAAAACATCATCATCTTAATGGTTATTTTCCTCAACTTGAATTGTGTAAGTTAAATATGCATTTAACTTGCAAATACAAATATGTATGCAAAGCATTATGTTTGTATATATTTAGTAAGATTATAATCAAATAATTAAATTCAAAATCAGGGTCATTAAAACACCTTAGGAAACACTAACTTAAGGGAATCATCAACTATATGTGTATTTGCAGGTATGTGTGTGTGTTTGTGTATATATATGTATACACACTTACAGCTATATGTCTGAGAAAACATATATAAGTACATATGTGTAATTATTATCTTATTTTATACATGATTTTATAGTTTACATAGTGTTTTCACATCATGCTTTTTTACTTAATTTTCACTACAAGCCTATTAGATACAAACGTTATTCGACTTTCTTACAGATAAAGTTAAAGATGCTAACATTTTTTATATCATTTTCACCAAGTCTAATAGTCATTAAAAGGCTGAGGCCTCAAAACGATTCTGCTGAATTCGGGTAGACTTTCTCATCACATTACTAAAGATGCCTGGACTATTGTGATTATGTATTTTCAATTTTAAATCTATCAGATTAGTCTTCACTGAAGTTTTCATAATTTCATTTTCAGTTTAAAAATTTATAGTGGTTCCCTATTTCCCGCAACATGAAAAAAACATGAAGACATGTTTTGTCTTCAAACCTCACCAAAACCTTCCCCTACTCTCCGTAACTTTCCACCATCTGGCCAGCAGACCCTCGCCAAGTATCCACGCCGCCCAGTCAGCTTATTCTCACTTTCTTGCCTTAGTTTTCTCTGGGTTCTTCCGGTCTACCCCAAATATTCTTCTTATTCTGCACCTATTTAAGCCTACTCTAGAGCAGAAAATTGGCTTCAACCAGTGAGTCCTATTCTCATCTGATTGGTAGTGCTATTGTGTGCAACTGTTTGTAATTTAGCAAATATTTATTTAAATAAAAATATTGCTTCACAAAGTTATATATAACTGCACTTTCTATAGTTGTCTGTATTAAATTACCATGTGCATTGTCTTCTCAAAATTACTAGTACTTTAAAAATAAATATCAATGCTGCTTCAACAGATCTGTGCATTCTGAGGCCCATGAAACCAGAATATTAGACCCGTATTTGTGGGTAGACAGTAAACATATACAAATATTTTGCAATCATTACAATTTGCATTACCAACTTTCTTGATATACGAAAACAATCACTAGTTAATTTTTCAATAAACATGATCCTTTTTGGTGCTAATTGCTGACAAATGGTTTAATCGCAACATATAAGGTGCTAAGACAGGAAAAAATACACAGTTGTCGATTTACCGTGCAATCAATCACAGGCCTCTAGAAAGAATGTTTGTGCCACAACTTCTCAAACGTTACTGTGCTCCTTATCCCCAGGCTGTGCTGACGGCACTCATATCCTGATGAAGTACATCTGCGGGAGGGGGAGATTTGAGACTCTACTTTTCTAACAGGCTGCGTGGTCTCGGAGGAGCAAGGATTTAGACTATCCTAAATGCCCTAGGGAGGCTGCTAAGCCTTTGCCCACACACGGTTTACAAACACCTGCTATATAATTCCCCTGCTGAGTGTCCTAGTAGGATCCACACAAATGCCTCAACTACCCTGCAGGGACCTCCCACCTCCTCCTCCATTCTGAAGGGTTTACTACCCCTTGCTGCTTCTCTGAATGCACTTTGCTCAACAGCCAGCCCTCTCTTTAAAAGGAAGGTGTGATGCTGGATGTTGAAATGTTTGGGGAAAGGAGGATGTGTTGGTGATTTTCTTTCCCGCTAACCCTGCGCTAAAGTGAGAATTCTGTTCCCCGCATGTGTCTCCTCACTATTGGATGAGACCATAGGAGATGCTGCAAGTGCAAATGAAGGTCTCCCCATCCCATCAAAGCGTATTTTAGCATGACTATGAATAATAATGGCTTGTTAAGAACTAAAAAAAAAATAAGGAAAAATATTAAAAGTAACATAAGAAGCAGGCACCCCAGACATCAAAAAAAAAAAAAAAGTGCCCTTAAAAAACCAGGATAAACGTTTACCAAAAACACGAGGGCTTCTGTCTTTATAAGGTGATCCTTGCACTCCCTTCCCTGCACAACTTTTTCTCTGCTTTTCTCTGCAACAACTCATGCTTTTTAAGCAACATCCTCAGGACAGCCTCTCAGTTAACAGTTTTCGGGAAATGATTGTCAAGTGGGCTGTTTGTGAGCCGCTGTGAAGGGAAAATGCTGTGGGATAAGCTGGAGAGGAGAGGAGGGGACACAGGACTCAGGGCCCAGGTGACAGGCATGTAGCTTATAGGAGGCACATCAGGACACCCTTCAGAGTTTGAAGATGGGCAGTGACACCAACTCATTTGTGACCTGATAAAACCCTCTGGTTGCCATCAGGAGATGAACGGAGAGAGGGTCCTGAGTGGGGCAGACGTAGGAAGCCCAGTAGGGCAGCCCATGAGAGAGAGGAGAGTGGACTGGGGGAGGGGAAAGATGTGGACGGACTTGGACCCACTGGTAGCTGGGACCAACAGGGTGTGGGAGTCACAGGGAAGACTTTATGTGCAAGCAAGAGAGAGAAGTCATTCAAGCAGTTGGATAGACTGAGATGCTAATTTCTCAAACGGGATTCACTTCAGGGCAAGTAGATTCAGGGGAGAAAGGAGTTTTATCTTAGCAGTGGGATCCTGAGGCACAGTGGGTACTGCAATTAGGCAGTGGGTATTAGGTCTGGAACTGAGAAGGAAGGGCAGGCAGCAAGTGAAGACCATGAATTATTTCTAACATTTACCGCAAACTGGAATAAAGTACTTTCCGGCTCTTTCTATGCCTTATTCAAATTGTGACATTACATAGCTAAGACTATACATTGAGCCTGTCCTAAAAATTACTAACAACTTTTTTTTTTTTTTCTGAGTCTCACTCTGTCGCCCAGGCTGGAGTGCAGTGGTGTGATCTCAGCTCACTCTAATCTCCACCTCCCCAGTTCAAGCGATTCTCCTGCCTCAGCCTCCTGAGTAGCTGGGATTACAGGCATGCACCACCGTGCCTAGCTAATTTTTGTATTTTTAGTACAGACAGGGTTTCACCATGTTGGCCAGGCTGGTCTTGAATTCCTGAACTCAAGTGATCCACCCACCTCAGTCTCACAAAGTGCTGGGATTATGGGCATGAGCCACTGTCTATTAACAACTTTTAAATAATAAAAAATTACTATTAGAACAGACCACTTTCTTGGCTAGGAAGTTAGACTTGCTCACAGGCATGATTGTTGTAAGTTGGTTTACAAGCACTTCAAATTTGATTTCAGAGACTTAAATTCATGCTTCACATTCTCCATCAACTTGTTCTATGGAAACAATCAGATATTTCAAATCTGATACAGGTGATAGCCCCCCTCATGCTTTGAATGCATCTCCTCCAAAATTCAGTTTTCAATATGATAGTATTAAGAAGTGGGGCATTTAAAAGGTGATCAGGTCATGAGAGCTCTTTCTTTGTGAATGGGATTAGGTGTCCCTATAAAAGGGCTTTATGGAGCAGAGTCGTGCCATTTTGTCCTCCTGCCTCCTGCCATGTGATGACACGGCATTCCTCTCTCCGGAGGGCGCAGCCTTTCCCAGACAGCCAAACCTGCTGGAGCCTTGATCTTGGACTTCCCAGCCTCCAGACAGTGAGAAATACATTTATATTCCGTATGAATTACCCAGTCTGTGGTATTCTGTTATAGTAACACAAAACGGACTAAGATACTCCCGTCAAAAAATTCACATTTTAAAGTAATATTTAACAGGGGATAAAATATGTTTCAAAAATTTCTATGCCACATACCATAACATATCAGTATTGCAAACACTTTGTAAGTAAAATATCATCACCATTTTCAATGTATCGAAAAACGGAACATCATGTAATTATAGCAAGAAGAAAAGACTGAAGGTTATGATCGCTTTGTTAACTTTTCTTTCAAGCAATAAGTCTAAGAAATTATTTTAGCACCATTTGAGCATCATTAGGTTTCGAGACACATTTTCAGAACACAAAGAAAATGTGCGTATGCTGTGAAGTGTCTGTCAATTTCAGCTTCATGTTTGTTACCTCAAAGTGAACAATGGTGTGAAACCATGATCAAATATGCACATGTATGTGTAGGAACTAAAGATCTGTATAGTTATTTCACACTAATGTTTATAATCTGTTATAGAAACAGAATAGGATGCTTGAAAGAACATAGATTTAGACATAGCAAAGTCTGAGTTTGGTATTTGTCTGTTTGTTCATGACTCAGACAATGTATATAAAGTATCCAAACCTTTGCTTCCTCACCTGCAAAACACAAATCACCCATACCTCCTCAGCAGGGGTTCTTTGACAGATGTACAGTTTACAAAGCAAAACATCTGGACCCTATTAGGCCCGCAGCAAATAGTCACATTTATTATTTTGTCATGAGAAGTAATAATTTTCCTTCAGATTTAATGTAAAAGAAAGCATTCTTCAGGTTTTTAAATGAAGGTCAGCTAAAACCTAACTAAATATGAAAGAATATTTTTACTTTTCATCATAATGTTCGGGACATTTACTATCAAATGTTTTCTCTGCACCCTGGATATCCCCTTATGCCACTGTCAAAGGAATTTAGGATGCACTCGAGCAAACACTGGGAGAAGTGAAGCTTAATCCACAGTTGGCCAGGGGTTGACAGTGTCTCCTCAATCATATGACATCTTGAGCTTACACAAACTAGCACTGATGCATATACAATAAAGCACTGACCCCATGACTCAGAAAGTCATATACACAGGTGGTACAAATGACAAAGTTATAGCGAAATCTCTATGTTTCAACATTATTGCCTTTATCAGTATAATATGTGACATCATTGATCAAATACAAATTCCCTGCCATTGTGAAAAGTTTTTCTAATTGAATTACTTCATTTAATCTTGGTAACACCCTACAAGATAGATTCTATTTTTTTTATTACTTGTAAGAAAAGTGGGCATTAGAACATTATGCAAATCACCCACATTCTTATGACTAGTAAATGGCTCTGTGAGGGGTCAGATCTCAGAGTAGCTGATGCCAAAGCCTGCCTTTCAGTTACTCTCTTGTGCTGTTTCTGGGCTACACCTGACGTATTTCACCATATGCATATTTACTGTTATTTTCAATGTCCAACTATCAACATTCAATCAATCCATCAATCAATCACTTAGAAATACACTTTCAAATATGATTCTGAAAATACAAAGGCCACATTGAATTTGAGCATTAATGGGAATATTTCTGGGTCCTTTCTTTTTTTTCTATTTTCCTCCCTTATCTTTGATTTCCAAAATATTTTCTTAGAATAATTAGGCATCAAGAAACATCTTATTTGACATGTAGCCAACATCCAATATACCATTAATACCATGCTGAAGGCTGAGATAGAAAATAACAGCAAGAGAGGAGGTGCAGTAAGGAGCCACCTCTCCACCCACAGGGATAGAACTGGTCACACTGCTTTTCTTCACTATGTGTAGGTGGTGCGATGTCGGCTGTTTCCAAGGAGCAAACACCAGCAACAGAAATATTCTTCCATTTGTTTGAAAGGATAAAGAAAAGTGTGTCTGAAAATGAATATCCATAGACGGAACTAATGACTTGGCTTTTGCAGACACTAAAGCAAACTTAAAAACAACAACAAAACAAAACACATTTAAAAAAAAAGCCCACCAGCTATGAAATGCAAAATTGAGGATAATAGGATTGAGCGAGAAGTATCTTTAGATATTCTAATCCTCTTGAAAATATCTAGCATGTCATAACCCAAGAAAGAAAAAAAAAAGCATTTATGAATTTGAAACAGATAAAAAAGCTATGAAAAAGAAGGCAGCAGAATAGGGTTGGCAAATAAACAGCTAATTATTACAGTGAAAGGCTCTGGCTTGGCAAATAAAGCCTCTAGAATGTTTACTCAGGGGTAAATTGGCTGCTCAGCCAAAGCTGTACAAGTAACTGACTTTTACCCATCTACTTTTAGAGTGTTGTTCAAAAGAGACAGGTACAAACATTTTTAAATTGTCTTTTTTTTGGAATATAAAACAAAGTTTTATTCAATAAAAAGAAAAATCCTAGAGAAAAAAAGCTGGAGGAACGTAAAGTGACACTGGTGTGTGTCATAAAAAACTCTGATTCGGACACCAACCACCACTGTCCTGTGGAACCCAAGAGTCCCAGGCTCACTGAGCATTTAATCAATCTCGTATCATACGAACTTACAGAAGGATTTTATGCACGCGCTTTGTGGCCGATTTCGAAGGGAATCTGCATTTTGGAGCCTATCCTCATCGTCCCTGATAAGCGGGCTTGTTGGGCATACTCTGGTAAACTAGTCAAGCCCAGAAGCACATGTTGTTTCTGATAATGAACAAGTGACTTAACCTATTTCAGCTTCAGTTTTACCTTCTGCAAAATAAGAATAAAAACGAGAGCAAAAACTAGGAAATAATGAGTGCTGACAAAGATGTGATAAAATTGAAACCCTTGTGTACTGTCAATAGGACTGTAAAAAAATACAGCCACTGGTGATGACCCGTGGCGGTTCCTCAAAAAATTAAAAATAGAATTACCATATGATGCAGAAATTGCACTTCTGGCTAAGTACCCAAAAGGATTAAAAACTTGTACAGTTACGTCCCTAGTAGCATTATTCACAAGAGCTAAAATATGAAAGCAAACCAAGTGTCTGCCAAGAGATGAATGGCTAAACAAAATGTAGCCTCTACACACAGTGGGTTATTACTCAGTCTTAAAAAGGAAGGGAATTCTGACACACCACATGCTGCAACATGATGATCTTGAAGACACTATGCGAAGTGAAGCCATAAAAAGACAAATACTATGTGATTCTACTTACGTGAGGTGCCTAGAGTAGTTGAATTCAGAGAGACAAAGTAAAATGATGGCTTGCAAGGGCTGCAGGAGGAGGAATGGGGACTTGTTTAATATGTGCA
Source organism: Pan troglodytes (assembly GCF_028858775.2). Lineage (NCBI taxonomy): Eukaryota > Metazoa > Chordata > Mammalia > Primates > Hominidae > Pan > Pan troglodytes. The sequence goes on from NC_072405.2 coordinate 10,051,752, forward strand.
GAGTTTCAGTTTTGCAAGTTAGAATAGTCTCAGAGATGGACAGTGGTGGTGATTACACAACCTTGTTAATGTACTTAACACCACTGAACTGTACACTTAAAAATGAAAAATAAAAACTATATGCCACAGATGCATGGTCATTAGGATAAAGTTACATAGGGAACATTAAGTCTTGCTGCACAATAGTCAATCAATACTTTTCAATTTTCATTCTCTTTCATTTACAGGTGAAGAAATGAAGCAGCAAGCACAGCTCAAGCTGCCTCTTAGAGGACACAGGTTACTGAATACGTTTTCAACAAAATGAACTTTCAAGGCCTGATAAATTCTCAAAACATTGATCTGAAGTTTGGCTACATATTAAAGATATGATTTGGATTTGTGTACCTGCCCAAATCTCATGTTGAATTGGAGGGGCCTGGTGGGAGGTGACTGGATCATGAAGGCAGCTGTTCTCATGATGGTGAGTGAGTTCTCAGGAGATCTGATGGTTTGAAAGCCTGTGGCATTTCACCCTTAGCTCTCTCCCTCCTGCTGCCATGTGAAGAAGGGACTTGCTTCCCCTTCGCTTTCTGCCATGATTATAAGTTTCCTGAGGCCTCCCAGCCACGCTTCCTGTACAGCCTACAGAACTGTGAGTCAATTAGGCCTCTTTTCTTCATAAATTACCCAGTCTCAGGTAGTTATTTCTAGTAGTGTGAGAATGGATTAATACAATTAATAAGAATAGTAAACACAGAAAATAAAGAAGAAATAAACATATGATCCAAATGTGGAAGGTTGATAAGAATGTTGACTACAGTAAGCAAACCAGCTGCTGAGAATAAAAACATCCCCGCATTTTCTCACAGCTGGCCATTACAAATCCTTACATGGTTTTGCAAGAAATGCTTTACGGGTTCTTTCCGAAAATGTGATTCTGATTATTTAGAAATAACCAGCATGAGGTTAAGCAAATTCCAACTTAAAATCTCAATAAAGTAGGCATTAAAGACAAGTTAGGGGCTTAGTTTCAGAATCAAGGACCAAAAATCTTTTTTTTCCTTTTATTCCCAGGGTATAAGCAATGTGGAAGGGAGAAAATTAGAGAACAAAACTTTGAAAACGAGTCTATTGCATGTGCACTGGGAAACATGGCTGCAGGAGTTTGCCCATGCTTCCTTCTCCAGTGGGTCAGGCTAACTTTTTACTTAATGGAAAAAGTAAACAAACAAACAGATGTACCTGGACTAGAACCTTCACAGGCACATCTAAAGAAGAAATAGACCTGGAAATCCTCATTTCATAAATAAGCAAATAATGTGTCTATCATTAAATTTCAAAAGGAAAAATATATAAAAAGAAAGATATATAGTGATAGATAAATGATAGATGATAGATTAGATAGAAAGATAGGAATATACACAGAGAGGAAGACTGGAATATGATAGATAGATAGATAGACAGACAGACAATAGATAGAAAGATAGATACATAGATAAGTGGATAGATAAATAGGTCAAAAGAAAGATAGAAAGGTAGATGGATAGATTGCTAGATCAGTAGAGATAGGAAGATAGACACATACAGAGAGATATAGATAGAAAAATGATAGACAACAGGAAGATAGATATATAAAAAGAGATAGGAAGATGATAGGAAGATGGATACACAGATGTATAGTTATATAGAAAGGAAAATGATAGATGATAGATATATAGATACACAGATCGATAGACAGGAAGATAGAAATATAGATAGGAAGATGATAGGAAGATAGATGGATAGATAAAAAATGATAGATCGATTGATCAATCGCTAGGTTAATTGGCAGGAAGACAGAGAGAGAAAGATGATAGATAGGAGATAGCCTACAAAGCATCTGATAAGTATTTTCTCAAAATATAAAAGGGAAATTAGGCATAAACTAAAATGCATGGATAAATCAAAAGTATTAACAAAGCTGAGAAACTAGATTCCCTAGTGATAAAAAACAAGTAGCAGAAACCATAAAATCTGGCTCATTATAAATGAAAATGAGTGAAGAGCATAGTTTCTACAGCTTAGAGGTTATCACCCACTAAGCCAGCGAGAGTCTTTCTCCGAGCACTAAATAAACTATAAGCACAATGGCAAATGACTGTTCAGTCATTTAAATTAAAAATTAATAATAATGGGCCAACTTTCCAGCCATATTTCCAAAGGTTACAGAAAAATTGTCTATTGGCAATTAGAGAAATTGCCAAAGGACAATTCAAAGGAGCACGGGCCTATTGAGGTCTGTCCCTGCTTCCAAGGGCTGCTGGTTCTAGCATCGTGTACAATTCTCTGGGCACTTAAACTCCGTTTCATTAACTTTTCTACTACAAGAGCTAATGAAATGAAGCATTTCAATATCCAAACTCCAGTAATTATTTAAAACAGATTTAGATTCATTCAAATAAATGACTCCATGAAAATCTCATAGTTTTAGCTCTATTTGAAGCTCAACATGGTCAGAGAATAAGTCACACATATGAAGACACAGGGAATCAGTGACAGAACTCAAATCAGAACTCCCTTCTTGCTGACTTTTCCATTACGCATTTGAACAGACCCTGCAGCCAACAAGAATTCATTATGCATGCAGGTAAAATGAATTGACGACATGTATTTTGAAGTGGACTCTGGGGGTCCTTTAATTCTTGAGTAATCATGGCTTCCTTGTGATATTTTGTCTTAATTTCTGAGGAATTTCAAATACAGACAGACAAGAGAGTAACAGCTTTAGTAAAACAATAATCACCTGTTTTAAAAACACAGGACACAATCGTATTTGTCAAATGGCTCTGTAGATTCCAAACGGACTGAAGCCTGGTCATAAAGGAGATTACCAATTCTGATAATTGCATGGTAATGGAAACTCCACGGAGAACAGAAAACTGAGCTACACAGAAAATTGGAAACTCTTATTTAAGCTCATTTCTCCACAATTCCTCTGGATTCAAAAATGCATGGAATGAAGTGTCAGGGTTATTAACAGTTAATATGAAATTATTACTTGTAGTATCTTTGGTCAGGCTAAGTAGGAGCTTCTAGTTAAGAGAAGTTGATGGGTGTAATTAAATTGCTAATAAAGAGGTACAGACTGATGAAAATCCACAAAGGCTTTCAGAGGTTAACTGATTTACCACCCCTCCTTCAACCTCATCTCTTTTGCTCAGCCTGTGCCAGGTGCTAAGCCTGGGGCCTGGCACAGAACAGGAGGTCAATACAATCAGTCTACGGAATGAATGGACCCCACGTATGCACCTCTTGACCTGTCTGAGAGTGTCAGCCAACAAGGTGCATGGCAATGTTATTCCCAGGCCCCACGCGTGAGACAGGAGATACCATGATACTCTGTCTCTTATCGTGACGTTTTTCCACCATTTCCACCATGTACAAATCATGACCAGATGCTCTCACTTCCTTTGTGCCTCAAATGCCCATCTTTTGACCTCGATGCCTCCCCGCACTCCAAGCGTAGCCATCTCGTCATAGTCCACAGTGGCTTCCTTGCAGGCTCATGCTTCTTTCAAGTTGGAGGAGATTATATTGGTTTACTGAAGCAAGTCCCATTTCACAAGCAGAAACATCGAATGATTTTCTCCAGGTCCACACAGACATTTAACAGTAAACTGAGAATCAGAATTTAAACCCCAGTACTCCTGATCTAAAGTGAGCTCAACTCTAATGTCACCATCCTTCTCACCACATTAATGTATAATATATAGTATATAATATATATAAATATATAACATTGATCAACATTCTTCAATTAATATATAATAAAAATTTATATTCACTAACTAGATTGTATATGAAATATACTATAATAAACGAGTGGTTTTAACAATTATAGTTTACATCAAATATTAATGTTTAATAATAATAATTTTACAACTTTATGGTTTCTATCCTTGGTTCCATGTGCTGTAATTACCTAATTTATCTTACTGAATTCTCATACTAACAATATGAGTCAATATTATTACCCTCCATTTTCAGGGGTCACTGTTGTCCAGATATATTAGACGATTTATCCAGAGTTCATCTAGTAAGGGGTAGAGCCAGACTCTAATCCACATGTCCAGCTCTGAAGTGTGTGTTCCTTCCCTATAACAGAATGGCTTTTTTTTTGTAATAAATAAAATAAAAAAATTTTATAGTCTCCCTTTTCCCTTATATTTCTATCCAAAAGGGAAATCTCACTGCATGTGTCACTAATGGCTCAAATATTTCAGATTTTTCAAAATGGCTTGAACAGAGGTTCAAACACTGTCTCAGGTAGTTTTCACCACTTCTTTCTGTGGTAATTTTCTTCTTGTCAGTTCTAAAAAATGTGAAAAGTTTCTTCATAGATTTGCTCATGTTCTTTTTCTTTTTTCTTTTTGCAGTATGTTCAATCCCACAGGCTTCAAAGAATATGTCACTTTTCCACCTAACATAATTTACCACTCACTTTGTGTAGAAAACCATGACTTTTTTAGACTCTCCAAGACTCAGGACTTCTAACAAAAAATCCCCACACTTCACATCATGGAAACTAAGGAAAAGTCTGTGGCATTCTAAATTCCATTAATGACATAATATTAATAAATAAATACATATGCACATGTGTATTAGGCCATTCTCGCATTGCTATAAAGAAATACCTGAGACTGGGTAATTTACAAAGATGTTTAGTTGGCTCATGTTTCTGCAGGCTGTACAGGAAACAAGGTGCTGGCATCTACTTGGCTTCTGGGGAGGCCTTAGGAATCCTTCAATCACGGCAGAAGGCCAAGGGGGAGCAGGTGTCTCACACGGCCAGAACAGGAGCAAGACAGAGTTGAGGGGAAGTGCCACATACTTTTAAATGACCAAGTCTTGTGAGAACTCACTTTCATGAGGACAGCACTAAGTCGTGAGGGATCCACCCCCATGATCCAAACATCTCCCACCAGACATTACCTCCAGCATTGGGGATTACAATTCAACATGAGATTTGGGCAGGGATAAATATCCAAACTACATTATTTCTCCCCTGACCCCTCGCAATTCTCATATCCTCCTCATATTGCAAAATAAAATCATGTCTTCCCAACAGAAGCCCAAAGTTCATAACTCATTCCAGTAGTAAGCCTCATCTGAGATAAGCAGAGACAAGGCAAATCCCTTCCATTTATGAACTTGGAAAATCAAAAATAAGTTTGTAGCTTCCAAGATACAATGGGGATACAGGTATTGGGCAAACTCCCCCATTCCAATAGGGAGAAACTGGCCAAGAGAAACGGGCTGGGCTGGGCGCAGTGACTCACACCTGTAATCTCAGCACTTTGGGAGGCTGAGGCAGGTGGATCACGAGGTCAGGAGCTCGAGACCAGCCTGGCCAACATGGTGAACACCCTGTCGCTACTAAAAATATAAAAATTAGCTGGGTGTGGTGGCAGGCATCTGTAATCCCAGCTACTCGGGAGGCTAAGGCAGGAGACTCACTTGAAACTGGAAGGTGGAGGTTGCAGTGAGCCAAGATCACACCACTGCACACCAGCGTGGGTGACAGAGTGAGACTCTGTCTGAAAAAAAAGAGAAAAAGAAAAAGAAAGGGATTACATGCCCCATTCAAGTTTGACACCCAGCAGGGCAGTCAGTAAATCTTAAACCTCCAAAATAACTTCCTTTGACTCTGTCTTACATCCAGAGCACACCACTACAAGGGGTGGTTTCCCAAGGCCTTGGGCAGCTTTGCCTCTGTGGTTTTGCAGGGAGCAGCCCCCAAGGCTGATCTCAGCAGCTGGAGTTGAGCGCCTGTGGCTTTTTCATGCTGAGGGGGCAAACTGCTGGTAGATCTACCATTCTCAGGGTCTGGAGGGCAGTGATCCCTTCTCACAGCTCCACTAAGCAGTGCCCCATTGGAGGCTCTGCGTGGGGTTTCAACCCCACATTTCCCTTGGCACTGCCCTAGTAGAGGTTCTCTGTGAGGGCTCTGCACCTGCAACAGGCTTCTGCCTGGATGCCCAGGCTTTTTCATACATACTCCAAAATCTAGGTGGAGGCTATCAGGCACTCTTCATTCTTGCATTCAGCACACTTACAGGCTTAACGCCACACGGAAGCTGTCAAGGTGTATGGCTTGCACCCTTTGGAACGGGGTCTGAGCTGCACCTGGGCACTTTTGATTCAAAGATGGAGCTGGAACAGCCAGCATGTGGAAAGCAGCGTCCTGAGGATTCACAGGGCTGGAGGGCCCTGCGCCTGGCCCACAAAACCATCTTCTCCTCCCAGGATTCTAGGTCTCTGATGGGAGGGTCTGCCATAAAGGTCTCTGAAACACCTTCAAGGCCTTTTCCCCATTGTTTTGGAATATTAGCACTTGGCTCCCTTTCAGTCATGTAAATTTCTCTAACAAGTAGCTGCTCCACAGCCTTCTTGAACTCCTCTTCTGAAAAAGCTTTTTTCTTCCTCTGCCACACGGCCAGCCTGCAAATTTTTTAAACTTTCATGCATTGCTTCCTGCTTAAATGTAAATTTCAACTTTAAGTCATTTATTTGCTCCCATATTTGAACATAGGCTGTATAAAGCAGCCAGGCCACATATTGAATGCTTTGCTGCTTTGAAATTTCTTTAACCAGATACCCAACTCATTACTCCGAAGTTCAAAGTTCCACAGATCCCTAGGGAAGGGGAACGATGCAGTCAAGCTCTTCACTAAGGCATAACACACATGACCTTTGCTCCAATTCCCAAGAAGTTTCTCATTTCCATCTGAGACCCCATCAGCCTGGTCTTCATTGTTTATATCACCATTAGCATTTTTGTCACAACTATTTACCCAGTCTCTAAGAAGTTACAAACTTTCCTTTATCTCCCTTTCTTATTCTGAGGTTTCCAAACCTTCCCAACCTCTGCCTGTTACCCAGTTCCAAAGCTGCTTCAACATTTCCAGGTATCTTTATAGTAATGCCCCACTCCTTGATACCAATTTTCTGTATTAGGCAATTCTTGCATTGCTATAAAGCAATACCCGAGACTGGGTAATTTATAAGACAAAGAGGTTTAATTGGCTCATAGTTCTGTGGGCTTTATAGGAAGCATGGTGCTGGCATCTGTTCAGCTCCTGGGGAGACCTGAGGGAGCTTTTAATCATGGCAGAAGGCCAAGGGGGAATAAGTATGTCACACTGTCACAGGGCCAGAACAGGAGCAAGAGGTGGGTGGGGATGCCACACACCCAGATCTCAAAAACACTTATTATCATGAAGATAGCACCAAGCCATGAAGGATCCACCCCTATGATCCAAACACCTCTTTCCAGGCCCACCTCCAGCATTGGGAATTACAATTCAACATGAGATTTGGCCAGGGACAAATATCCAAAATATATTAGTATGTATATAATTTCATGCTGAAAGGATCATTAAAATGTAAGTGGGAGTTGAACAATGAGAACACATGGACACAGGGAAGGGAACATCACACACCGGGGCCCATCAAGGGGTGGGGAGCAAGATGAGGGAGAGCATTAGGACAAATACCTAATGCATGCAGGGCTTAAAACCAAGATGGTGGGCTGACAGATGCAGCAAACCACCATGGCACATGTATGCCTATGTAACAAACCTGCACGTTCTGCACATGTATCCCAGAACTTAAAATAAAAAATAAAATGCTAAAATGTCTAACATACATTTTTAAAAATAGAAACTCAAGCCATATGCACCACAGTAATTTTCAACCTGAAGTGGATTATTTCTCACATGATTTTCAAATTTAAAAATAAAAGCAATATCCATTTCCATTTGAATGGATAAGGCTTTTTGGAAAATGTGAGCACAAAAACTACCATTCATCAACACCATTACAGCCACCAATTCACCTGACATCAAAACAGCCTAAATGCAGACAGTCCATCTGAACTCTACTCCATGGATTCATTGCAAATATGTCATTTCATATATTTATAATTTGGTCACCAAACCTGTCCAGTTATGAAGGCAGCATCTATCACAGAACAGTGCACCATGTGCACATAATTGAAACTCCTGTGCCCCTCGGTTGATCTCTACTGTTTTACTCCCCATGACACCTGGAAGCAACCCTTCCAGTAAAAGAAATGCGCATGTATAATCCACTGGTCTATTAACAGAAAACAAGCATGGTAAATGATTTTCTGGATAATGCATTCCATACAATCCTCATCTAAGTTATTTTTTAGAAGAAAATCAATAGTACCTCAGAAAGGTTCAAGAGTAAGAGTGAATGGCAGAAAGTCTCGAGTCTCAGGGCATCTGAGATCAATTCTTCCGGAGTCTATGTCTGCACAGATTCAAACTATTACAATTAGAGGTCGAAAGTTTTGTTTCCAAACTTTTACATGGAAGAGTCCAATTAATGATTTTCTGTATTAAGCTGACCAAACTAGGAGTATGGAACTGAAGAATATATCAAACCAATCCACAAAACAAATGCTCTGAATTAGAATCAACAATGAAGATTTTAACAATTAATTGTCACCCTCTAAAAAAGCATAGCTAAGAACAAGCTTCAGAATTTTTTTTAAACCAGTCAGAGAATAAATCAATATGCCAAGGATGTATTATTTTAAAGAATATTATGTTAATATGAACCAGAAAATGTTCCACCAAGCTTGTCATGTCATGGTCAAAATACTTGGAAGAACACAGTTCTTGGCGTAGGTGTTTACGTGCATGTGTGCCTGGGTTTCCAGCCCAAATTAAAGAGCTGTTGGAACACCCTCAGATGTTTCATTTGTGGGCCTCCTTTTAATAGTATCCCAATTTTAATTAGCACTAGGGAAGCAGATGTGGCAGAGAAACGATGCCAAGAATCTGCACTTTTCATCTCCACTTGGAGTGAAGGCATGAGGTTCTTCCATTTCAGTGCATACCATCGTATGGGTTAGCACAGCTTGCCAAATATCTGAATACTTGTAGATGTATATATATAGGTGTGTGTGGGGTGCCCACTTTTCAGTATTAATGGGAACATAAATATCATGTTAATTCTGAGTAATGCAAAACCCAGTATTTGCCTTCAAGTGTCAGATAATATTAAGAATAGACAAAATTGGCTTTGAAAAATCTCCCCAGTCAACTCTTCTCCTAATGAAAAATAAAATCATAAAATTAATTTTTTCCACTCTTTTTCGTAAAAATGAAATGCAACCCTCCCAAATTCCCAGTGCTGTTTCTTAAAGTTTGTTAAAATGATGCTAAAGTTCTTAAATAAATACTAAAGCCCTATTATCTCTGATGAAAATTTTGCAAATAGAGTGAGGAAAATGACTTGATTGCATTTGATATGAAAACACATTATTGTTATTTCAATTAAAGCACTGTGGACTTGGCATAGGAAATCATGCATGTAAACAGAAAGAACAGAATGTCCAGAAATAGATATCCACCTACTAGATGATTTAACATAGAAAGTAGTTGGAATTTTAAATCAGTGAAAAAAAAATTAGTGGAGAAAATAATGAAAATAATTACCCAGCAAAGTATTTAATAAATGACACTCAGAAAACTGGGTAGCCATCTGAGAGGGTGACATCTTAAAACAGGATCACACTGAGATCAACACAGATTCACTCTAGAATAGGAAGCAAATACTTACATGTATAAATCAAGCGAAGCTACAGATTAGAAAACTAGTAGCTCTATGTATAAATGAAATCATTCAAACTTTAGAAAAATAAATCAATTTTAACAGAAAATAGAGAGGACTTTTCTAGGCCACAGTTCATAAAGATTAACATGTTTCAATTCATAGACTATAAAAGACATTTGAAATACATATGACTGACAACTGGCTAATAAATTATTGTACAAACAACTTTCAATAAAATTGAATAAAACCGAAGAAAAATGAGAACATGAACTTTAAAAAAATATAAAATATAATGGTCAATAAATTACCAAAAAAAAAAGTATTCTCTACTGAGTAATGATCAAATGAATGAAAATGGAAACAATGAGTGATCTTTTTTGTTTCATTTTGACTGTCAGATGTGCAAGAATTAAGATTGGCAATTATAATGATTTCTTTTTATTGCAACATAAATTATTCCACACATAGAGGCCCAAAACAGCACACATTTATTCCAACACGATTTCTGCAGTTCAGGTACGGGCGTGGCCTCACCCTGAGGGTGGCAGCAGGCGGCTTTCTCACCTGGAGGCGCGGGAAGAATCCACTTGGAAGATCACTCAAGTGGTGGCAGAAATACGTTTCTTGCATTTGCACAGCTGAATGTTTCCTGACTGGCCGTGGGCTCTGAGTGCCCAGAGGCCCTGTGTTCCATGTCCTGTGTCTTTCTTCATCTTCCAAGACAGCTACAAAGGCTCTCCCTCACATCCAGTCTTTCTCAGGCCTTCAATCTCTGACCAGTAAGAACTCTGCCCCTAGAAGAGCCCGTCTGGTGAGGTCCTACAATCTGAGCACATTCTCCCTTCCTGAAGTGTGTCTGTGCCAACAACATAACGTAATCACGGGAGGAGGGTCCACCGCACCCCCAGGTCCATAGGGAGCTGTCTACCCAGGGCGTCGGTCACCCCACCTCCTCTTAGGATTCTACCTTCACCAGGCTCCTCAAACACAGAAGCTTCCAGAAGCAAGCCGTCACACCTGTAGTGGAACAGCCTATTTGGATTACCCGAGGCTCAGTTTGACAAGATAACCCAATATGTCACCTGTGCATTTCCTGTATTTCACTTTAAAGAAATTGTATCCTGTGGCAATAAGTGGAAGAAAGTGCAAAGATGTTTCTGAATGAGTATGCATGTCTGCATTTTATCTCATAGTTAGAAACGACATAACTGGTCATTGAAATTGCAATAAATATACAAATATATATTTTAGAATGGAATTTTTGGCATTTTATTATAATTTTTGGATATAAAATAATGTCTATGCAATATCATGGAAAGTGTGATATCATTCAATTGATATAAAGACATTGATTATAGATATAATAGATATGTTTACTGATGTGGTTTGTATCTGTGTCCCCACTCAAATCTCATGTTTAATTGTAATTCTCAGTGTTGGAGGTGGGGCCTAGAGGGAGGTGATTGGATGATGGGGCCGGATTTCTCATGAATGGCTTAGCACCTTCCTTTTGGTGCTGTCCTCATGATAGTGAGTGAGTTCTTGCAAGATCCAGCTGTTTAAAAGCATGTAACACCTCCCCTCTCACTCTCTCTTGCTCCTACTTTTGCTAGGCAATGTGCCTGATCCCCCTTCACCTTCTGCCATGATTAGAAGTTTCCTGAGGCCTCCCCAGAAGCAGATGCTGCCATACTTTCTGTCCAGCCGGAGAAACTGTGAGCTAATTAAACCTCTTTTCTTTATAAATTACCCAGCCTCAGGTATTTCTTTTTCTTTTCTTTTCTTTCTTTTTTTTTTTTTTAGATGGAGTCTCGCCCTGTCATCCAGGCTGCAGTGGAGTGCAACGGTGTGATCTCGGCTCACCACAACCTCCACCTCCTGGATTCAAGTGATTTTCCTGCCTCAGCCTCCCAAGTAGCTGGGATTACAGGCATGCACCACCATGCCTGGCTAATTTTGTATTTTTAGTAGAGACAGGGTTTTTCCACGTTGGTCAGGCTGGTCTCGAACTCCCAACCTCAGCTGATCTGTCCACCTAGGCCTCCCAAAGTGCTGGGATGACAGGCATGAACCACCATGCCAGGCTAGCCTCATGTATTTCTTTACAGTAAGAACAGCCTAATACATTTATAGAGGTATGACAAAAACTTAATAGCTTTATATCAGTTTTGTGGGTTGCAGTTTATTTTTTTGTCCCTTCCTTTTATATTTCTGGACTATGTAAATGTATTTTAACCTGCAGACACATTAAGTAAGAAATACATTGGCTAGGCGCGGTGGCTCATGCCTGTAATCTCAGCACTTTGGGAGGCCTAGGCGGGTGGATCACAAGGTCAGGTGATCGAGACCATCCTGGCTAACATGGGGAAACCCTGTCTCTACTAAAAATACAAAAAAAAAGAAAAAAAAAATTACCCGGGCGTGGTGGTGGGCGCCTGTAGTCCCAGCTCCTAGGGAGTCTGAGGCAGGAGAATGGCGTGAACCTGGGAGGCGGAGCTTGCAGTGAGCCGAGATTGCGCCACTGCACTCCAGCCTGGGCAACAGAGCGAGACTCCGTCTCAAAAAAAAGAAAAAAAAAAAAGACGTTGTCACTGTTTATTTTTAAAAGTTTGTGTCTGTATTCTTTTGCCAGGGCTGCCATAACAACACATCACAGAACAACAGAAATGGATTTTCTCACAGTCCTGGAGGCCGGAAGTCCCACAGCAGGTGTCGGCGGGGCTGGTTCTGTCTGAGCCTATCTCCTTTGTGTGTAGACATCATCTTCTTGCTGTGTCCCCGCATGGTCGCCCCTCTGTGCACCTCTGTCTCTGCAGGCTAATTTCCTCTCTGTATGAGGACACCAGCCACATTGGATTAGGGTTCACCCTAATGACTAACTCCATGACCTCTGTAAAGAAAGACCCTGTCTCCAAATACAGTCCCATTCTAAGGGACTGGCAGTTAGGACTCTAACATACTTTTTTTGAGGGGACTCAATTCAACCCATGACACCATGTAGCAGGCAGAACCTCCAGACTTTCTATCTCTGGTGCCACTGCCCAATCACAGGACTCTATGGCTCTGCTATGCCGGAGATGCTCCGATTGCTAGAAGATATTCCCATAACTGCTCTTATTATTTTTAAAAGTTGAAGCCTGCACCACCGCTGGCCTAATTTCAAGCTGTTTCCTCCCAGCAACACTGTTTATGTTAGAAACCTCATGAAAGAAAGGATTGGTGAGATGGTTGAGCCAAATTCATTTCTCCATAAATTCATATTGATGACAATTGTGGCCCAGGCTTTGCGCAAAATGCTGGGGATTCAAAGGTACAGCAGAACCTCTGCCTGTTCTTTAAGAAGTGTGTTGTCTCATATGGGTATATGATTTTTTAGATTGAGGGTACATGTGCATTTTGCTACCTGGATATACTACATAATGGAGGAGACTGGGCTTCTGGCATACTCATCACCTGAGCAGCGAACATTGTATCCAACAGGCAACCCTCACCCCTGCTCACCGTCCTTCCTTCCTCCCTGTTTTTGGAGTCCTAAGTGCCACTTCTTTCCACCCTATATCCATGTGTGCCCAGGTATGTGTGTTAAACCCATGCTCATTAGGTGCCTGCACGTCTGGTATGTATTTGAAAGCAGAGACTCCGGACTTCCTGGAGCCTGCCAAATCAGAATCGTGCAGGGCTGGGAGTCAGGAATGCATTTTATAAACTTTGCAAGGTGAGAACCACTGGTCATGGAGGACTGAACAGCTGCACAAATAGGAAATCAAAGTAAGAAATGCCAAGACATGGACAAAAGGCCACAGTGGGTACCTAGGTCCCCCAAGACACAGCAGACTGCCTGGGGGCTGAGCCCTGAAATGAGAAGATGAGAAGCAACTCCACACCTCAACAACAGTGCATCAGAGGTGGGAAAACAGGCAAAGCGCACACTGTCTGCATCGATGTGGTCTACGTGGACATAAACACCTGCCTTCCAGCCTCAGAGCAAAGCACTCATTCTCCCTGTGATGGTCTCTGGGCAGAAGCCTCATCCCGGCTGGCAGGTTCAGCCACCTCCAGCACGTAGTAGTCGCTTCCTTTGAATTGTTTGCTTATTTTTCCTGTCTCAGCTATCTCCAACTTAACAATTTTGGAAAGCCAACTTCCCCAGTAGCCTGAGGCTTACGCCTGCATGCCCATCGGGGCCTTCCCCACTGCAGCCCCGACCCGGCTTGCCTACACATTTTCCTCCAGAGCTGCTCTTCTTTCTGCCAGGGACTGACATTTTCGAACTGTCACTGTCACAGGTAGAGGCTGCCGCTGTGCCTCTTCAATGAAAGACCATAACCTATCCTTCAATGTCAGCTGGTATCTTAAACTGCACACAGGGCGTTTCACTGTCTTTACTCCTCTTTGCCTTTTACTGATTTAGGAGCTGTCATTTTCAAAGTTCCTCCTGCTGAAGTGGAAAGTTCTGGGCTGACTTTTTCATCTCCACATCCATTTGCCTCCGTTTCCTTTATCCTCACACGATCCCTTTGTTTGCTTTATGAAATATTTTGAGTATTCCATGTCAGGTTTATTTCTCCATGCGAAGCACATTAAACCCCATTATAGCATTTTTAAAGTGTGTGAGATACATAGTTGATCTCTATCAGCCACTCTTATGCATACGACCCTTGATTCTTTTATAAAATATTATTACTTTGCATATTTTGTACAGTTCCTTGTGCAGAAAGGTCAAGGTCTTCATATCACTACTACTATTATACAAAATTACCCTTTCTGCACACTTCCACTGACTACAATACTGCTTTTATTATTAGCCACATTTCACACAGTTAGAATAGGTGAAGTTTTGGGAAGCTCGATGTGTGCTAAGCATGGACAGAGGAAATGCGTTATTTAATTTAATGAATAAACAGCTGGATTTTAGCACATGGTAGAGGAAAATTATATGTCTTCAGTAAAATGCCTGACATATAATTTGCAAACTGCAGAAAGTAACTAATATTGATGGCGTTGGACTCTGCGTTTCAGTCTGATCTTGGAAGATTAATTTGATCCTGGGTTGGCAGACTATGGCCTGTGGGTCGAAACCAGCCTGCAGCCTGTTTTTATACACAAGCTAAAAATGGCTTTTACATTGTTTTTAATTGTGAAAAACTTAAAGACAAAGAATATGCCACTGAGACTGCATATGATCCCCAAAGACTGAAGGTCTACCTGGCCCTTTACAGGAAAAGAGAGCCAATGTCTGATTTCAGCTACCATGAACAAGAAGGGAAGTATGTTACCAGCTTAGTTACCTAAACATTGCTGCCTTAACATTCAACAACATTCTGCTTGACAGCCAACCAATAGGTTTGCACCAAAAACACTCCAGGGTGCAGACATGTCTGACTGCATGAGAGTTCCTTTTTTGTTGGGCTCCTGTTCTTACCTGGCAGTATGACAAAGGTTTCACGCCAACAGTTGCGTTTAATCCTTCAAAACGGGGGGGAGCACCTTTATGCCCATTTGCAGATAAAGAACTTCAATGAAGTCACTTGCCCTGTCCAGGGTCACAAAGCCAGCAAATGCTGGGGATGGGAGGAATCCATCACTCAACTGCGGGAGCCTGACTGCAACTGCACAGTACTATACCCAAGCACTCCTTTCAAATCCCCTAAGATTGTGTGAGGTAGATTTAAGCAAGGGCAATTGGGATAAACCTAATTTTACAATATACTTGATGGGAGTTGGCCAGTTTGAGCTATATGGACTGTGTGGATTCACATTCTGATAATTTACAATCTGGCTGACATAATGCCTACAACCTATATAAAAGTGTGTGTCTATATATAAAGAGACACACAAGCATACACACACATACATATCAAAGCATGTGATTTGACATTTAAAATCCCAGAAATTCCTATTTAAATGTAAATTTCTAATGAAATCTAAATGTCTAGAAATATTGTATTAATATCACAAAACAGAGGAGAAGATTGATAATGAAATAGAAGCAAATAGATATGCATATAAAAAATCAAGATAAAAGTCTCAAATACCTATGCTCTTTATGTTCATAAGTGAAGGATTTTAAGATTTACAAAATATCTCAGTTAATTCATTTATGCCAGGTCTCCTAACATATCCTCCTAACATTTGAGAATGATGTTGTTTTAAAAATTTTGTATAAAGTAAAAGGACAGTTTCCTCTGAGAGATGCCCTCTCTGTGGGCAAACATCATGTTCAGGGGGTGAATGCAGGGTATAATGGAAATGGCTTCGATTTTGGAATCTGAAAGACTGGAGCTTAAATCCCACCTGAGATAATGAGGCATTTTTTTTTTTCTGGTAACATCATCTGTGAGCAACAGCATCTATGAGGATTGAAGAGATATACACAGACATATCCACGTGCATCTTCTGTCCCCTCCACCCAGCTCTTTGCACCAGTTCCGTCCTTTGCCATGCTATGTATAAGCAGAATATAGGCAGCTATCTCTATCTAAAAGGTCTGACTTTAAAAACAGAAGCTTAATCATGTAATTTGTGAGAAAGACTGTTTTTTATACTCTTTGTTGCCTGCAAAATGCTAGCAAATCAAAAATAAACAATAGACAAACTCCACTCCAAGCAAAAGCCACAGCTGATAGAAGGCTCTGAGAACCAGACCTTGAAAGTAAATAGCTGCCTGGGAGTTGCTCTCTCTTTGACCAGGGAACTTGAAAGCAGTGCACTCTGATGTGCCAGTTTAACTGGATCTTTGAGATAATACAGAGAATTTCAGTTCTAATTCAGACTTCTCCTCAAGATGAATAAGATTAGCGTGCTGATAATGGAAACAGCTGCTTGGCAGAGTTTCTTGCTTTAAGGCAGGAAATGAAGCCTGAGGACAGAAGATCTGCCTGGCTTTATCAAGGACGATAAAAACCAACACAGATTTTCAGAGAGAAATAATTTAAAAGGTCAAGCAAAGTGAGAAAAACAACCTGGAGTTCCCTGAAACCAATAAAATACACCTTGCCGGCTCCATCTTCTTACTCACAGACAATTGGTAGCAAAACTTTTATTTGCTGAATCCAGAAGCTAATTGCGAGCCGTCAAGGGGTCTTGGGAAGAGCTGTGTCCGGGTTGTGGCCTGGGGCCTGCCACTTTGAACCCCACAATTCGGGATGGGTTTGGAGTGGGTGCCTCCCAAATCCCCTTCGAGACCTAACAATCATAATAGGCATGCATGTAATATCTGACGGCTTATCCTATATTATTTATTTAATCCTCTCAATAATTCTGGGAGGTAGATTTCAAAACCTCTATTTTACACGGCAGAAAGTAGGCTTAGGGAGATCAGGGCACCCTGGCCTTTTGGGGGCTACTTTGGAGGGGGATGGCCCTCACAATGTATCCTCCGATTTCAAATCGAAGTAATTTTTCTCTAAAAATTTGATGCGTCTGCAATGTCATTGGCAAAAAAAAAAAAGTGAATTAAAATAGAAGAGAACAAAAGCCAATTCTAAATAATCTTTAAAAGGAAAAATATTCTCACATATTTATCTTAGAAAGTCATGGATTAGTGATTTTCTAAATTTAAAATGTTTACCAAATGGCTACAAGGGGCAGGGTATTTTGCCCGGGTCCGAGGGACACAGTGGCATCCACATGGTTTATAAGGTTGGTAGTTGGGGGGCCTAAAACAGAATGAGCTCAACATGCCAGGTTTGCTCTTGCTCATTTGTTAAAAGGCAGCTGTTGCATTTTAGTAACTATTTGAATATATTCTTCCAGATATTTTTGTAAAGGAGATGAACGAATGTCCTTTATGCATTCAGGAAGTTTATAAATTGTATTTATTTTATGTAAGAGTAAATGAACTGCTTTTCAAATCATTGAGAAAAAAATATAATGTCAACTCAAGGATAAATTTAATATTAAAATAGATCAATACACATTTTAAGCTCCCAATGCCACAAAGAGATATTTGCCATTTTTTAAAATTATTTTTCTTTTTTTACAGTTTTCAAATAAAAGTTTTCAAATACAATAATTAAAAAACTATGATGACCTTTAAGTTGGACGTGGAAGTCTTAAAATATTTTAACATTTGCATCAGTAATTACATTCCCAATTATCTCAGTGACCTTCTATATGATTTATTGCAGGATTTATAACCACTTTTGACCAAATGTGAGATACTGTCAGAGTCTAAACTGTTATTTATTTTGTGGTGGAGCTGCCTAGTTTGAAATTTATTACAGCAGATAGTCTTTCTTTAATTACAATTTTATTCATTTCAACTGGTCCTTATAAAAGTTACAAAGTCAAATATGATAAAGCAAATGAAGCATCCAGTATCTTAAACTAATTTAAAATCCACTGCCTCATTACTGGTAATTTTTAAAACTCCATCTTTTCTTAGCCTCAGAGTCACTACTGGGGACAGTTTGCCCCCTGGACCTGAAGCACAAATGTCAAAATCAATTTCATGAAGCTTCCTTTCCCTCACATGGTCCTTATTTCACTGAGTGGCACCAAATACTCCCAGCAATCAAGCCCCCCACCAACATATGTCATCCCAGATTTATCTCTTCCTTTTTACCTGCTTTCACGAGAGACTGTGGACTCTGTTTCCTAAGTATTTTCAATACCTGTTTTCATGCAAAACTTGTTTCTCACTGTATTTCTAGAAGTCTTCATATCCCTCAAACACACATTGCTATAACCCACTAAGAACTCGTGTCTTCCAGACAGGATGCGTGCCAATCATTCATTATGCCACGGAAAGATCAAGCTTTCTAAAACACAGATGGGATTGTATCTCTTTTGCTCTTTAATGGAGTCTCATCAAGCAAGGACAGAAGCTGAAAGCCATGTAAACATGCAGCTGAGATTTTCTATGGGCTGCTCCTGCCAGCTTCTCCAACCCATCTTCCTCCACCATGTCCCCTTCACATTCCAGCTCAGACATCCCAATATCCTGGACCTTCTCTGCTACTCCCGCTGGATGACTATCCATTCCTGCTGACTATCATATTGACTTGTACTTATTAGTTTATAAGACTCTCTCCCTCCGGACTAGCAGAGCCATAAGAGCTGGGAATATTTTTTATTCACCTTGGTACCCGCCTGCAGTGTGTAACTCAGAGCTAAGTCTGAATTGAAAAGAAAACAGCCATAACTTCCTTAATACTTGTATGAGGCTTCAGACCCACAGCAACAACCTTAATCTACAACAACAGACACACAGTTAACATCGCTTTGCTTGTATTCTTGAATACAAAAAGAAACATGTCAAGAAATTATATAAAATATACCCTCTCCATAAACATAGCCCTTGTATCTACTTTTATTTTGGACAGTGTGCTTGAAGCCTAGAAGCCTCAGAGGTAAAACCTGTAACTTTATCCCTACAGATGTGCTATGTGGAGATTCTCACGTCCCAGCTTTACATGGAATGTGAACATCTGCGGGAAAAATAAAATCATGAAAACTTCTGTGCTGATGTGGGTGGCGAAGACGTGGTGATGTGTTAATTTAGCTGGGGTTTTTGAAAATTGTTTTTCCCACGTGGAGTTCTAAACATTTTAAAGAAAGAGCTCACCTAGTCTTCTGTTTCATATTTCACTTTTCTTTTATTTTATTCATTTTTATTTCATAATTATGAATTGTCAGCAATTCTGGATCACATAAACGGTGACGATTCTTCCATATATATTAACTCTCTTTAAACAAAAATGCTAGTTTTTTTAAAAAGACAGAACATGTCTTCAATTATCTTAGAACTGAAAATAAAATTCTCTAAGTGTCATATATCTCTGCTTGTAAATTAAAATTACTAATTAAGATTCCAAGAACCAAATAGAAAATAGGGTTCCCTTAATATTTTATTTTTAACACCAGAGGAAAAGAGCAACACATCGTTGATAATCAGAGTGCTTTCTTCTTTTTAAAGTACTTCAGCCTCAAAATAACTTTTCGAATCTATAATTTTAAAAAATTTTTCTGTTTATATATATTTTTGAGGCAGTCATCAAAGGGTCCTATTTGCACATCAGTAAGGATGTCGCTTAATCTGTTATACACAGCCAAATGTGCAACTCTATATTCCAGGACATGCTGTCCATCCACGGTGACAGTTACCATAATTTATATATATATATGTATACTTTTTGTCTCATTCTGTCTCCCAGGCTGGAGTGCAGTGGCGTGATCTTGGCTCACTGCAGCCTCTGCCTCCTGCCTGGGCTCAAGTCATCCCTCCATCTCAGCCTCCCAAGTAGCTGGGACTACAGGTGCACACCACCACATCTGGCTAATGTTTGTATTTCTTGTCGAGACAGGGTTTCACCATGTTGCCCAGGCTGGCCTGAACTCCTGTGTTCAAGCAATCTACCCACCCACCTTGGCCTCCCAAAGTTGCTGGGATTACAGGTGTCAGCCACTGCACCCAGCCTACATTCTATTTTTCATTATTACACTGTGAATCCCTTGGAAGGAAACAAATCTTTTTGTTGTTGTTGTTGTCATTTCTCCTTGGGTCAGTACACACAACTGCTCAACACATCTGTGAGTGGATGGGAGAAGGTTTCTAGCATAATCCACAACACAACATATGCAATTTGCCAAAGAAAAGCAGCTGAAAACCCACAGAGTCTCTTTCTGTCATATGAGGCCAAAGTGTTTCTACAACTTAGGGAAGTATATACAGTGTGTAAAAGATCTACATTCTAGGGCTGGGCAGGGTGGCTCATGCCTGTAATCGCAGCACTTCGGTAGGCTGAGGCGGGAGGATCACCTGAGGTCAGGAGTTTGAGATCAGCCTGAGCAACATGGTGAAACTCCATCTCTACTAAATACAAAAAATTAGCCGGCTATGGTGGTGGGTGCCTGTAATCCCAGTTACTTGGGAGGCTGAGGCAGGAGAATTACTTGAACCTGGGAGGCAGAGGTTGCCGTGAGCCGAGATCACACCCATTGTACTCTAGCCTGGGCAACAAAAGCAAAACTCCGTCTCAAAAAAAAAAAAAAAAAAAAAAAAAAAATCTACATTCTAAAAGTAACAAAAGGAAAGCGTGTAATTAATACTAAACAAATAAAATCTCCCTTTGTTGCACACTACAAAAATCACATAATTTATATTTTACATTTAATATAGCTAAATCAACTTTAACAATTCTTTAAGCATAAGCAAAAACTGTTGGGGCATAAATTGCCAATACATGTTGTACAACCTTATGCTATTTAAAACTTTTATAATTCCTTCTCAATGGACTTTATCCAGATAATCATTTTTACTCTTCATTTTAAAGGTTTAGTTTTGTTTTTAAAATGGTAAAAATGCTGATTTAATTGTACCACACAACTTTAATGTTCAAAAATCCTACTTTTTGCTACATTTTGTTTTGTTTTAAGCATTATAATCTATATAGATAATGAAAATAATTTTATATTATAATTAAAATGCTATTTTACACAAATTGTAAATATCTAAAAGGTGACTAAAAGAAGTCTTGCACAGGAAATGAATTTAAGTGCTTAAAATACAGATTCTTTCAGAATTAGTATTTGGGAGATTCTATTTTAAGTATAATTTCTTCTGGCAAGGAAAATTCCGCTTTAACAATGGTCAGGCTTACAGAAAGATTGAATTCTAGATCAACATTTTTATGATTATGAAGTCCCTTAACTTTTATGTGTTTCAGTTTCAAATACATAAAAATAAGTAGTTCAACTAGATTGTTTTTAAGATCCCTCCAAGTTTAAAGGTCAAAATGCATGAAGAAAAAAACAAAACCATATTGACTCCCAGGTTAACAGAAAGGTTAATAGGAAGTGTAGAAAGTCACAGGTCTGTTTTAGAAAAATGATACTTCTCAAATATTTTATAATTTGAGAACAAAGTCGTGTAAGTTATTTATTGCCAAGAACAAATCTGAAGGAAGGTACTCTAACTCTTCTTCCAAAACATGGTGTGCATTCTAGCATCCCATATACACAAAGCCATTGCCTCTCTGCCATGCTCCACACAAAGAAGAGATACCATGATCATGTTCCCACAGATTCCTTGGCCACAGCTGCAAAGATGTCAGAAGAGCCTCATTTGCAGTGTGCACTATTTGTATTTCTGAATCATTTAACTTAGCATTAAATAGTTCTGCTGGGGTGTGGGGAGGCCATGGGAGAAGAAGAAAGAAGTCAAGACTTATCCCAAACCTATATATTTGACATCCTTTAATCCTTCTCAACCATTCACTGAAAGGGTAAGCCATGGCTCCACCTCGTAAACCATTTCCAGAAATCCTTGCTTATCGATCAGAAAGACGGACTAGCATGTGCCTGGCATCACCCGAATCCCTTTGGGACATGAAGGTCCCTCTCCGTACCCCTTTGTGCTTAGGCCTGGAGAGCACATTCTCTTTAGGCTCTATTTTGACTTCGCCTCTAGAGGACAGGAAATGACTTCAGGAGTTTCTGCCCATTCCACCGAATCCCTTTCCTGTGTCCAGGCTGCCGTTTGGGCTGTGACTCTGTCATTAGCCAGTGCCAGTGGGGCAGAGACCATGGGGTGTTCTCTGAGCTGAAGTTGGGTCTCTTCAGCAATAGATTCTATGACTCTGTTTATAGAGTCATAGTTAAAGCAAATGAGAAATATATCTTCTTCTAAAAGAACAAGTATTCTTGTAAAGAAAAAAAAATTATCATTCTAATCATTCCTCATGAAGTAAGCTGCTTGAGTCTCCCTCTCTGTTTATTTTACATTAAATAAGAATTCTAATCATTCCTAATGAAGTAACCTGCTTGAGTCTATCTCTCTGTTTATTTTACATTAAATAAGAATTCTTAGAGGTAAAACATAAATAATACAGGCTAAGTGTCTGATCAACTTCTTACAGTCAAAGGCACCTACAATAACTGTGATAAGTATCTATTACTGGCTCACAAAGCAATACCAGAAAATCTAATATCTAATGCAACTGAGAAAAAAGAGAGCCAATATGAGCTTTCACTCATAAATCATAATTAGCTTTCAAAGACTAATATAATTCATTATGAATATAAACCTTGATAAGACAAAACTATGAAAATTTCATGACTTCAAAGCCTTCAATTAAAATTAAAATGCATTATTTGAAAACCTGGTTTTTATGCACATGATAGATAAAATGCAAAAAAAAGGCATGAAATATTGAAATCAACGTTAACAAGCCCTAGATTTAAATAACAAAACAAAATCAAATATAGAGCTTATGGCTCAAAGAATGAGGTTTTAAACTAAAATGAAGAAAATGAGTTTTTCAGAAATTAATGTTTTTAAATTAATACAATGGTAAAGAAAAATTATTTTGAATCTTAAATTGGATGACATGTTTTTTACTTCAAGAGGAAGTACAAGTAAGTGTTAGAATAACTTGACCCAGGATCCAGTGAATGTCCAACCCTTCTCCAAATTCAGGCTATACAACTACATGTCAGGAAAGTTTGCATGGCCACTGGAAGGTTTAATTCGTACTGTTATAAGCCAACATTCAATTTTCCCTTACCTTTTATTCTTAGTTAGTGCTTCATTTATTTTCAGAGAGTGATTAAAATGAGAGCAATACACAGGAAACAAGGCTGGTGATGAAAACGCATTTCTTACCCTGGCAGAGTGGCATGAGGGAGTCCCACTGGTACATGCCAAGTGGGTTTCGTCTACAGGTTGCATTGCTGTGGCCGACCATTCGGTATCCAGGCTTGCAAAAATAATGCACTTTGCTTCCAACCGCTCCTGCAGTTCTGTTTAGAATACCCCCATTCTTCAGCGGGTGGGTCAAACTGCAGTAAGGTGCTGTGGGCAGACAGACACACACATAAATAAGTCAACAAGCAAACAAATGGCCAGTGCCATTGCCTTTGTGAGAGTCTATAAAGGAATGACTTCTCATTTCTAAAAGGTAGGAAATGAGCACCCGTATGTAAGTTTGTTCTAAAGAGCATTCCAAAATCAAGAGTCTAAGAGGCAAGTCTCTTACTCTGAAGTTGAGATCATCTGCAGCTCTGAGTCAATGTGAAGCTAGGATCCTGACTACAGTACTGTGAGAAACATCAAGAGTATCCAATCTTTAGGCTTCCCTGGGCCACAATGGAAGAAGAATTGTCTTGGGCCACACATAAAACACACTAACACTAATGATAGCTAAGGAGCTATAAAAGAAACTGCAGAAAAATCTTATAATGTTTTAAGAAAGTTTACAAATTTGTGTTGGGCTGCATTCAAAGTCATCCTGGGCTGTATGCAGCCCACAGGCTGCAGGTTGACTTGGTCTAGAGGGATCATTTTGAATGACCTCACTCACCTCTCTAAAGCAGGTTACTGACTTAAATAAGCACATCTGTCACCAGGATAAAAGTGATAGGGTACTGCACAAGACATCATATTTGAAACAAAAATATTCTGCATGTTTTTTAAGTATTATTAAAACAGAGAAAGTAGAAATATATAACATTTTCTTAATCAAGGCCATTAAATTTTTTCCTTCTGGCTGTTAAGTGAAACTTCTGGACTGTGCATTGATGTAGATATTAACCTTCTTTTTTAGCATATGGGATTTGAATGAAATCTTTGAAGAAAATGCATTCTCTTGAGTCAATAACAATCTCACAATAGCTTTAATCATCCCTCTCTGTAAGGAGACATTTTAAAACTAGAGATGGGCATTTGCGAAAATAATAGTTTTACTCATACAGAATGTCATATTTCTATGGCTAAAAGTCTCTGCATCTTATTTACACGTTTAGACAAAGAAACTTGCTTCATCTGCACAAGGCGAGGTCACCACTGCATAAGGCGAGGTCACTACTACACAAAATCCTAGGAACTCACTTCAGATGAATTTAAACAATACAACAGAGAAGGTCCTTAAGAACTGGGGACTCTCAGTTTCTTTTTAAAGAATTTTAAATCTTCCACTTCCTTCTGGGGCTTCCATATAAAAGCACACACACGCAGGTCTGAATGCTTCACATTGCTCCTTTCCTTGGAAATACATTCAGAAGAAACTTTCTGAAGGTTTTCTATCATAGTGGTGCCCAGAAGCAACATCTATGTGTCTGGCCTCAGTTGTCAACCATGTTCCTACGAGAAGTGTCCTCAGAAAATATTCTCAGCTGGGTGAGCCTCTGAAGTACCATTTCCTTTTTTTTAATGGGCTGATTTTTCTTAACTGAAAATCCACTATCATAAGAATCTCTTGATTCACAGCTCCATTGGCCACACCATGTTCTACCTCCAGTTATTTCTAGACCAAATTCTTCTAAGTTTTGAATGAACCAAAATACTTAGTTTAGACAAAGTATGAGTACAATCAGGCACCCTGAATACCAATGGCTTGGAATCACTGTGCTAGTAAAAAAAAAAAAAAAAAAAAAAGTTAATAAAAAATAGAAGGAACAATCAGACTGTAGATTCCTCTCCAGAGTCATAGATAAGTTAAATAAAGTTTGCAGGAAGTGAGACCATGAGGCTCTAACTCTACAGATTCCAATAAGGCTCCGTTTTCTTTTACTGTGTTTCTTCTATCACCAGCCCCTCAACATACCTCTTCTTTCCTAACTCACTTAGAATAAGACATGAAGGGCCCTACAGGGGAAACCATAGCACAGAATACAAAGAGAGACTGGAGCAGGGGCCCTGCCAGCCCAACTCCTGCTGCAGGAAGAGGAATTCAGAGGAGCAAGGCCTGGTCCTTCCACTCTACTGGTGCAGCCTCGGAAAAGCTGGGATATAGAATGAAAAGTCTAATGGGTACCCAGGTGAGAGAAGACTGGGATAGGTGGATATTCTGGAATTTCGGTGTGAATGCCAAACCAGTCTGTACTTCCAACCCGCCCAATACAGAAGCTTTCATTTGCTTCTCATAGTACCGAAAGGACATTGTTAATTCAGCCTGCACTTAGCACAGCTTACGGAATTGTCCAGAACCACTGTTCGGAGGCATTTCTTTGTCTTTTTTAACTCGGATTTCAATTATGGTGATTCATTATATTGCTTTTATGCCTGAATGATCAAGAGTTTACTTGCATAGGGCAAATACATGTTGGGGATGCAACGTGTGGTCATGTGACAATATCATGGGCTAGAGTTCCCTTGGCCACATGTTAATATTTTAGGGACACTTTCATTTAATCAATGCTCAAAAATTACTGATGCTGACCTAGCAGAGATCACTGAGCCATCAATTCTAAGTAAAAAGCTGTGAGATAAAGAATTTTTTATATTCACATATGACACATATGTGTCTATCTATCTGCCTCTCTTTCTCTCTCTCTCTCTCCACTTAAACAACATAAAATTGTGTATTCTTCTTCTCCCAATACAGTTTAACAATGAGGCTCTTCTTGTGGTATGAGAACAAATGAAAATACCTTTTGAAAGACATAGAAATCATTGTTCTCACAACTGAAGATATAATCATATCACCAGGCTACTAAGAATTTCTCTGCAGGTAAAACAAGATAAATTATGTTCATCATGATTTTCTCTGAGCTGACCATGTTTCCACATTGGAAAAATTCAAACACCTTTAAGAGTCTGACTATCGGCCGGGCGCGGTGGCTTACGCCTGTAATCTCAGCACTTTGGGAGGCCGAGGCGGCCGGATCAAAAGGTCAGGAGATCGAGACCATCCTGGCTAACACAGTGAAACCCCAACTCTACTAAAAAAATACAAAAAATTTAGCCGGGCGTGGTGGCGGGCGCCTGTAGTCCTAGCTACTCGGGAGGCTGAGGCAGGAGAA
Organism: Pan troglodytes; assembly: GCF_028858775.2. NCBI lineage: Eukaryota > Metazoa > Chordata > Mammalia > Primates > Hominidae > Pan > Pan troglodytes. The sequence goes on from NC_072405.2 coordinate 10,078,104, forward strand.
TGGCGTGAATCCGGGAGGCGGAGCTTGCAGTGAGCCGAGATCGCGCCACTGCACTCCAGCCTGGGTGACAGAGCGAGACTCCGTCTCAAAAAAAAAAAAAAAAAAAAAAAAGAGTCTGACTATCTATTTTTCGGAACAAGGAGTTTGCTGAATGCAAATCCTATCATTGCATAGATGTCTTTGTAGCAAAGGTCTGAGTATATTTTATTAAACCTTCCAGAGGAAGAATATCTGAATTTCTTGCCTGTTATCCTCACATCAAGGGCCTTTCAAAATCTTGATGCTTTTTACCATTTTATATGTCTACCAACCAGAGTGAGCTAAAACCTTATTCTTACAACTGCTGTTTTAAGACTGTTTCCTGTTTTTCCCTTTGGACGCTCGTAGTCCCTAAAGACGTAAAACACCAACACAGTAATAAACAATCCTCCGTCAGCACATATTGTTCACTTCCCATACACAATGAGCATCTTTCGCGGGAAAACATAACTAGAAAGTTGTCAAGGGCATTGCTGAGTGAGATTTTGAGAAAAGTTTAGATATTCTGCTTAGTAATTGAAATGTGCTCAGGAATTAAGAGTCTGCCTACTGCTTCTGCAGGAAAGTTTAAAGAATAGTGTGGTCAGATCCTATTGATGATTGTATACAGGATTTAATGTCTAATAAATATATTGACTGATTTGACCAATTTGTTACTAATTTATTTAGTTAAAATAAATCACTGCTGGCAGAAAATGATTACAGTATATAAAGGGCAAAATAATTTACATTTTGATGAGGAACTATATATTAAACATATATTTATTATGTATATGGTTATTTGTACAAATATATATATACACATATATGTAGTGTGAATCATACATAAAGAGACCTGCAGATAGATACAAAAACATAACTATTAATAGGAAGAGATTATCATCACTTACGCAATTAATAGAAATACAATAATCTATTTGTTTGCTTACCATTTAAACATATTTTAAAATTAATTTTGATTATATTAGTTTATCTTTTGGAAAATGTCTTTGCTTTCTATAATATGAATTTCAGCAGTTTGTAATTTTAACAATAAAATTCTAAATATTAAGCAACAAATTTCTTAATGTAGTTTAGAGGAATCATTCAGAATAATTTCCCATCATATATTTCTATTGTAGTTAATTATTAATCTTTAAGAATTAGGATTATACTATAAATTTCTATTTAAATTGTTTTATTCAATGAAAATCACCTGGTTTAAAATACTTTCATATAAAATCTAAACCTCATTTACTTACCTGCATAGCGAATCTTGAATCCTTTCTTACTGGTGGCATGGTCAGTGGACCAGCGGAGATATAACTGATTACTCCTGCTTGTAAAATTTGATTGTTCAGTATGATTCCCACTTAAGATTACCAGCAGAGGACTTTGCCCAGAAGAACCTAAGTGAAACAGAAAAACAAAAACATTCGGAGATGAGTGAGCACCTACAAAATGCATACTAGGTTTAGCTTTTGATTACACTGGAGTCTACGTGTGCAATACACAGATATAATTATTACAAAAGTGGACAACAAATTCCAAATGGCTATAGTGACAGATATATTTTCTGATAAAAATAAGACAATAATGTACAAAAAGAATTTCAGGTGCGTATGCTATTAATGTTGCCATATTTAAATGACCTTTGTCTATAAAACAGCAGTACCTGAAAAAAATGAAAGTAATATGTATTGTTGTTAGTATTTACAATATTGTACTTATACAGGAAAATAGAAACTTTCATGTAATACTAGTGGAAGTGTAAAGTAGTAGAATCACTTTGGAGGGCTGTTTGGTAATATCCAGTAAAATTGAAGGTTTAATTATATTTCTATGAACCCTAGCACATGTGCACAAGTATTATTTATATAGTGAACATGTGTATTCTAACACTATTTCTCATGGTAAATTTTAGATCAAACTAGTAATTTGGAGTTTTAAAAACAGAATTGAAGATTCCTTGAAAAAGAATTCGATTCATACAGCATTAAAATTAACAAACTAGATATACACATATCCACATAGGTAATTCTTAATATAACAGATTATTACTAAAAATATATATTTAGAGATAAATATAATAGGATAACAATTATATAAAAAATAAAAAATGCAACATAAAAAATGTGTATCTGTAGACGATAGATACACAAATAATTATAAAACATGCATAACCATGACCCATGCAACTCCAACTTCAGAATACTAACTTCCTCTAGGAGAGGCACAAGTGGAATTGGATATGGGTGAAGCTTCTAAATTTACCTGTACACATTGCTTCTTTATAAGATGAGGGCCTAAAGTAAATTTGACAAAGCCCTGAAATTCATATCTAGTTTTTTCATTTTTCACCTGTCTATGGTATTTGAAATTGTTTTAAAAACGTTGAGACAACAAAGTTAACACTGAATGTATAGGTAAGAAAAGAAAGCACAGTGGAGAGTCACCCGGCATTGCCCTCATCACCATAACCCAAAACCATTTTTCAGGAGAAATTGCTTCATGGCACTGGGGCTTGCCAACAACGCTACTCTGTAATGAGCTCAGCATTATCTCATACTTGTAAAAGCGTTCATGGCATTTTGCATTTCACAGTTCACTCCTAGGGAACACATTATGGACTGGGAGAATGCAGCTCTCGTTGTTCAAAATACAAATGCTATGAAGTAAAGTGACAGCTGTCTTTGTTGTTATACATAAAATTTTATTTGTGCAAAGATACTGAGAAACCATACTCCACTCACCGTGTAACTCCCAATGAGAGCAGTTCTCATGATTTTTTTCAAGTAAGACTGTTATAGACTAGACTGGGTCCCCCTTAAATTTACACATTGAAGTCCTATGAAGTCCTAACCCTCTGGACGTGGAAGTGTGACTTTAAAGAGAGAGAGGGAGGGTCCCTAAAGACATAACTAAGGTTAAACGAGGTAGTATGGGTGGGTCCTGATCTAATATAACTGATGTCTTTCTAAGAAAAGGAGATTAAGACACAGGCACACCCTGAGCGGGAGCCACATCTGCAAGCCTGGGAGGGAGGCTTGGAGGAGAGTCCCGCCCTTCTGACCCCTTCCGCTTAAAGGTTCAGCATCCAGAATTGTGAGAACATAAATTTCTGTTGAGACTAGGCATGGTGGCTCACACCTGTAATCCCAGCACTTTGGGAGGTAGAGGCGAGTGGATCGCCTGAGGTCAGAAGTTTGAGACTAGCCTGGCCAATATGGTGAAACCCCATCATTACTAAAAATACAAAAAATTAGCTGGGCGTGGTGGCAGGCACCTGTAATCCCAGCTACTCAGGAGGCTGAGGCAGGAAAATTGCTTGAACCCAGGAGGTGGAGGTTGCAGTGAGCTGAGGTTGTGCCATTGCACTCCAGCCTGGGCAACAAGAGCAAAATTCTGTCTCAAAAAAAAAAAAAATTCTGTTGAAGCCACTCAATTTATGGCACTTTGTCATGGCAGTCCTAGGAAAGAAATATGAAACAAACAAACGAACAAAAAACCACAACCCAAAACTAGCATATTAAATAATCGGGCAACGCTGACTTTGGTCAGAGAGAAAGAGGATGAGAAGAAATGATATTAATAGATCTCACTATGAAAAATGTCATGGCTAAATTTCCTGGGAGATGCCCTGCAAAAGAGTGGCTGGTATTTCATAATCAAAGACAAAGCATGTTTGGTATGTTGGTTTACTTGCTGGTGTTTAAAAGGATAATGTATATTCTGAGATAAAATGCCACTGGTAAATTAATTAACCTGAATTTATGATATTTTGAAATGTCATTTTTAATGACAGAACTAAAGAGTAAAGTTTTAGGGTTTTTTATTTATTTTTTATTTTTTATTTATTTATTTATTTATTTATTTTGAGACAGAGTTTTGCTCTGTCTTCCAGGCTGGAGTGCAATGGTACAATCTCAGCTCTCTGCAACCTTTGCCTCCCGGGCTCAAATGATTCTCTTGCCTCAGCCTCCCGAGTAGCTGGGATTACAGGCGCCTGCCACTGCGCCCAGCTAACTTTTGTATTTTTTAGCAGAGACAGGGTTTCACCGTGCTGGCCAAGCTGGTCTCAAACTCTTGACCTCAGGTGATTCATTCACCTCGGTCTCCTAAAGTGCTGGGATTACAGGCATGAGCCACCAAGCCTGGCCAGTTTTAGGTATTCTTAATCCAGCATCTGAACCCTCATAATGTTCTATGTGTTCTCTTTGTCTAAAATGTAACTAACTTTCTAGAAGGAATAGTCTTTAAAAGCACACATTCAAATTGGCATGTGCAGAAAACCAGCACAGCAGTAAAGGAAGGTATCCATTTCTGTTACCAAAATGGAAACTAAGTATTCCACCAGTGTACACAGTAATTTTAATTTTGACAGTCTTCTCAGTTGAGTTTCATAATGATTAAAACACTGTGTTTTAAAAAGCATTATGGGATATCCACTACTTAAGCCATAGAGAGTAATATACTCTTGAGATAATAAAGTTTAAAATCAATATATTCAACATGTTTTTTGGTCAACTTATGAACTATAAAAGAGCCCGTCTTACAAAAAAAAAAAGAGAGACAGAGAGAGACAGAAAGATATGAACATGACATTTACTGCAACAAAAATGTCATCGCTTAAAAACATATTTACATAAAACTCTGATCTTTCACTTTGTAGAAAAAACTTTAAGACCAGACAATCCTAGTCACTGATTTCTGATAATTTTGACAGCAAGTATTATGCTATTGTCTCTAACGTATTTTGCCTGTTGTTTATAATGGCTATGATCTGTCCAAATTTGCAGGAGATCAATCTGCAAGCCATGAGTGCATAACTTATTGATAAATATTTTGCTCCTGAAAGTAAGAGACTTAAAAGTATGGCCAGTATATTTCAATTCAACTACTGTGAAACAAAAGAACATGCATAAGTTCAAAATAATTATTTAAATATACTTTTATGTCCTTTGTAGGGATATATATGTCTATATATACACAAACACAAACACAGACATACAGCCTGTGAGGTTGGATGCTCTACATTTTAATTTTTGCATAATACCTAATAGGACTCAAATAGAGTTTACCTCTCTTCTTCCTCAATAAGAGAAACCCCATTTTTATACTTGCCTAATGAGTTACTTCTCTCTACTCTACAGACTAAAGAAAAAGTTGTAAATAATGTATGTTTGTTTTAATATACACATTTAAAAAGCCATGCTCTGAAAATGAAAATATTGCTCTCCAGTCCTCTGTTTCTATATACAAACATGTGAGTTTAATTTCCAATTTATTAATTCATTTTTGAAAATACATTAATTGATTCAGTGATGTCTATCCATACAAGCAATTTGATTCATCAACTCAGTAAAGTGAATACAAACACACATCAAATCCATTAGAATAATATATTTTTTTCACTGAATTGATTGTTATTTATCTGAACTCAATGACAAATCTTTCAAAATATGTGAAAACCCTGTTATTATGTACAGCCATAATTGTATCTGGTCTAATTTTCTGGGATATGACGGTTTCACACAAAGAGAAATATTAACATTCCTTCAATTTCAAATTGACGATTCAACCACTTATTAGTTTTAATCATATCACAGTTAAAATTTTCATTGAAATTGCAAAAAAATCATAAGACTATTGTTGAAAACAGTATTGCATGTGTTCAGTTAACCATATTTCACTATTTCAAAGAATCACACTTGAAAAACTCCTGTAGCATTTATCATCTAGAAATCTCTGTGAGCCATGATTTTTACATATTTCTAGTAAAATAATTATTTAGAACACAAAAATACCTCTATGCCTAAGTTTCCTAAAATATCTTGTGAATTGATATTACATATAGGAGACAGAGAAAGAGTTATTGAGATCATCTTCTCTAAATCACTGTGTTAAAAAAATCAAATAATGGTTAAAGAAAATTTGGTACACTTTCAGGGTGTATTCCTAAGCATTCTAACTGTTTGAAAAGTGACAGTGTTAACAATCGTATGGTTTGGCTGTGTCCCCTCCCAAATCTCTTCTTGAATTGTAAATCCCACAATTCCCACATATCGTGGGACAAATCTGGTGGGAAGTAATTGAATCATGTGGGTGGGTCTTTCCCATGCTGTTCTCCTGATAGTGAGTAAGTCCCACAAGATCTGATGGTTTTAAAAATGGGATTTTTCCCTGCACAAGTTCTCTCTCATGTGCGTGCGCCCACTCTTTCTCTCTCTCTCTCTCTCATGCCTGCCGCCATCCATGTAAAATGTGACTTGCTCCTCCTTGCCTTCCTCCATGACTGTGAGGTCTCCCAGCCATCTGGAACTGTAAATCCATTAAATCTCTTTTTATTCCTAGTCTTGTGTCTGTCTTTATCAGCAGCATGAAAATGGACTAATACAGTACAACAATCATATGGTAATGTTTTACAGACTGCTTGATCTCTTGAGAATGCACAACCCTAAACTAGTTTATTTTTTGTTTGCTTTGGGAAAACATGTTAACTCAAGAATATATTCAAGTCTTTATGTTACTAAAACATTGTAATAGTGTTTTTATCAATGATGCCGATGTCACTGGTATACAAAGATTAAAGAAACTTACCATCAAACACTTCCAGTGCATCAAATTGCTTTTCACTTTGAAATGTGTCCACAAAGATGGTAATGTTGTAGTTTGGTTCCACTTTAATACTCCAAGAGCAAGTCTGGGAGTTAAAATAATTACCCGGATACCCTGGACTGAGAATGACTCCCGATGATCCAGTCCGGACTTCATTTGCTGGGCATTGTGCTGGAGAGAAAAGTACCAGCAAAAGTTTGCTTTAATAAAATGATTCCAAATTCAATAGGATAGTTTCTATCCCTGTATAAACAAGCCAATGAAAGGAAAAAGCAACCTTATTGAGCTCTGGCCAAATTTAATACCGGATGCAAACACAGAGGGAGGGCAACATTGAATAATCATGAGAATTGTGCATCTTTCTCTTTGCAGTTCTCTACACTCAGCCTGCACACTCCTTCGGCCCCTGCATCTCCCACACACCTTAATTTGGGGCAGGTGCATCCTGGATTTCATCATACAATGCAAGATTTCCTAACTCTACTACAAAGAAGAACCTCACCATTTCAAAAGAGTATTACAGAAATACGGTGAAATGTTATGCAATAAGAAAAGAAAACTCATATTTACTTTGGCTTTAAATATACAGTAGCCCCCCCCTTACCCCTGGGGATACATTCCAAGAGCCCTAGTGATGCCTGATGCTGCAGATGGTCCAGAATCCTATGTCGTTTCTGGTGCAATCACATCATACAGGGCAATGGATATACTGGACAAAGCTGGGATTCACGTCCTGGGTGAGACATAGCCCGGGGATGATGACAGATTTCATCAGGCTATTCAGAACAGTGCAAAATTTTAAATGTGTTGTTATTTCTGGAATTTTTCATTTAATATTTTCAGACTGTGCTTGATCACAGGTAACTGAAATTGCAGAATGGAAAACCTCAGATCGGGGTTGGGGGGAACTACTGTACTTAGCATAGTAATATTTAAACGTTCGATGTGATTGCTCGGGACCATGGGAAGAGGAAGAATTAGAGACCTGGTCTCAATCCCACATGGGACACCTCAGCAGGAGCCCTGATTCCTAAGGGACGAATTAATTGTAAATGTATCGTGAAGATACTATGGATACATCGTATCTTTTCTCCTCTTGCTTTTTAAAAAAATATTATTCAACTACTTCCAGTTTAATCAACATAAAAACAATCTGCAGAGATCTGGACATGCAAAGCAAAACACCAGAGTCTCCTAATTAGTAATTTCTCTCATCACTGAATTATCTTCCAGAAACAGTTTGTGTATAAAACTATTAAGGCAAATTTTTTTCTATTACTGGTAATGGTTCATAAATAAAAAATGTATATCAAAATTACTTGTAGAGTGTTGAGAGTTCTATAGTTAATCACCTTTTCCTTAATGAAAAAGAGCTTTTGTTAAATTTATTTATTGAGTTATCACCTTTTAATTAAATGTGTGCTATTTATACATACATTTCAAGATAGAAGCTTTTCAAACAGATGAGTGAAGCTTATGATATGTGTTTTTATTCAAGTAACTGCCTTTTGAAAAGTAATTTATTTCCTATTTTCTTCCATTTATCTTAGCATTCTAATTAACATATATTTTAAAATTTAGAAAATGTTTAGACATAAGACCATCAATCATAAAACATTTCATAGAACTCTTTAAATAACATATATTTTAGGTGAGATTTTAAAAATATTTACGATGATAAATTAATGGCAATAATATAAACTAAAATAATCCTAATCAGAACACACAGATTGAAACAACTGAGTTAAAGGTCTAATTTTCTTCTGTGATGGCGACCTCATCACTTTGTAAAATACACGATGCCCATTCAAAGTTAATGTGATATTTTAAGAAAGAAAAAATAATGAAATTAGGGTTCGTGCCTGTGTGTATCTGTGCAGGCTAGGACCTCAAGTTTTAGAAGCTCCACAGACCCGCCTTGACTTTGCAATAACAACCAGGGCTCTTCTTGGCTCTGACGTGTAAGTACAGAGTAATAATAGCTCCCCCTCAGGGTTTTAATTAGACCCAATATACATAATTTTTTTTTTTTTAATCTAAAGCACTATGTGGGCAGAAACTGTTGTAAGGACTAGGGATGATTACACCACATGCCTACCTTTTCATAACTGTTAGGGACCAACCGCCCCAAAAAGCTTCTCGGTACTGCCGACACTCCCCCCAAACGCCTCTGTACTGCCCACCTCTCCCCTTAATGCCCTGCAACTCTTCTCCGTGCCGTTCACCCTTCCCCCAAGCCTCTTTACATTTCTAAGCCTTATCCAAGCGCTGCAGTGAAACCAGCGGACTTCGCTCATCAGACCTTACTACAATAAGCAAACCCCAATTACAAACTATCCAGACCACACAGAGGCAGGTCGTGGGAAGCATAAACAAACTTTACCTACACCCTCCTGTAAGTTCCTTCATCTAGCTGCTGCCATAAACGTCACAAGATAATATATGGCAAAGTTAAGCAACAAACAACCCCAGGGTCCCTCTCCCCCATATAAACCCCTCATTTTGTAAGCTCAGGGCTGCCTCTTCTGTCTGTGGTGGAGCAGCTGGCAGGTTCAATAAACTTATTCACCTGACTTTGGGTCTATTCATCCTTTCTCTAGGCTGACCTTACACTAACAAAAAAATGCTACCAGAGGGCGTTTCAGTTTGTGGGATTACACTTGAAAAACAGTTAGCCAATCTCTCTACCCTGTATTTTTATGAGGACTGAGATTTTATAACTGCAGCTATAGTTATCAGTTGACATTGGAACTTCAGGCCATCTGGAAGTAAGAAACCTTTACTGAGTTGCTAAAATCCACCTGAAAACCTATTCGTACGTCCTGGGGTTTGACAGCAGTGCAATGATGTAACCCACAAGCAGCATTTTAAGCATAGCCATTCTTATTCCTTTCATATTTGAAATGCTGATTTTGTTTCTTAGGGAAGACAAAACGAAAATATAAACAACTTGTTATATAATTCCCACTAGTTTACAGAGGACTCTCAGTTTCTACAATTCTCTCCAACCAAAGAGGTAGGAGATAATTTGTAGAGAATTTGTACCATTTTTCATTTGTATCATTTATCATTTGTGTCATTTTTCTTAAAATACTTAGCAATACTTTTTTCAGTCATACATATTGTTTTCAAAATTCATGTGGGGTTTTTTGGTGTTTTGAGGTTTGGTTTTGTTTTTTAACTTGTTTGTTTGTTTGTTTGTTTGTTTGAGATAGGGTCTCACTCTGTCACCCAAGCCAGGCTGGAGTGCAGTGGCAGGATCACGGCTCACTGCAGCCTTGACCTCCCAGGCTCAAGCAATCCTCCCACCTCAGCTGCCCGAGTAGCTGGGACTACAGGCGCACACCACCCCTCCTGGCTAATTTTTGTATTTTTATTTTAGAAATGTTGTTTTGCCATTTTGCCCAGGCTGGTCTCCAACTCCTGGGCTCAAGCAATCTTTCACCTCAGCCTCCACCATGCTCGGCCTAAGAAGCATTTGGATGTGTTTACCCATGAGCGAAAGTGATTTGTTTTCTTGTGTTTCTTCTGCTCTTTCATATGGAACCACTCCTTCTCCTCAGTGTTATAAACTGTTGCTTGGAGCAATACCCAGTTGGAGTGGGAGAGCTAAAGGGACTGCAGTGTGGTCCTATAGCTGAGATGTTTATTTGTTAGCAGCAATCACACATTAGAAAACAACTGTGTCTCCACTTGGGAATCTGGGAAACCTCTCACCATAGGGGAGCACCTGTCAAAAACACACGTGAAAGCTTGCCTCTCTCAGACATCACCTGCGCTTCGAGCTATGATCCTTCTGCACAATGTTAGCGCGCCAGATTGTTTTTAAAGAAAAATAAAATGTGAGGCTTAAAACCCAAAGCATCTTATTCAACGCACTCATAGGGCTTCAGCAAAAGTAATAGGAGATGAGGATTACTACTCTAGGATTAATAGCATAAATTGGGATTTATGAGTAACTAAGATTATTCTTAAAAGCACCTATAGGTATGACAGAATTGGAGAAGGTGAGCACTCTGTGAACTAGGGAAAAGGCTGCCCCAGAGCCCTTGTGACGGCTGCTATTATCCAGCACATATAGAAGGAAGCTGGAGCTGGGCAGTGGCGGTTTTTATGTCGCCCCCATCTGCTGCTTTCAAATGATCATTATCAGAAGGTCACTAATCTCCTTAATGTTCACTGAATATGTATGGTGTTTTTTTTTTTTTCTAAAGAAATGAATATTCTAAAAACTATTGAAGGATCCCCCATGGTCCACAGGATGAAGAAACCTGACGTTGAAGACCTTTAAAGTCAGGTCCTAGTTTAGCTTTCCAGCCTGATTTAATTTACCACCTCTTCCCCCAAAACACCATGAGAGCAAGCAGTAGGAAGCCATCTCCTCCTTTTCCCTCAACACCACACCCTCCTTTGTGTTTCCAATCCTTTGTTATTAATTCTCTTCACTTTTTGAAATGCTTCTCTTTCCTTAACAGGAGAAAAGCCACTTCTGTGATGTCTCTTACTCAGGTTTTTCTACATTAAGATGAGTGTCTAGCACAGTAATATCTCCATATAAGGCTGACTGCTTTTTTTTTTCAGACGGAGTCTCGCTCTGACGCCCAGGCTGGAGTGCAATCGCATGATCTCAGCTCACTGCAAGCTCCGCCTCCGGGGTTCACACCATTCTCCTGCCTCAGCCTCCGGAGTAGCTGGTACTACAGGGGCCCGCCACCACGCCCGGCTAATTTTTTTTTTGTATTTTTAGTAGAGATAGGTTTTCACCGTGTTAGCCAGGATGGTCTCGATCTCCTGACCTTGTGATCCGCTCCCCTCGGCCTCCCAAAGTACTGGGATTACAGGCATGAGCCACGACACCCAACCAATGCTGACTTTCAAAGAACAATGCACTCTCCTTGTTTCCCTAAAATTGGTGATAATTTTCTTTCTTTTTTTTTTTCTTTTTTTTCTTTTCTTTTAGACAGAGTCTTGCTCTGTCGCTCAGGCTGGAGTGCAGTGACGTGATCTCAGCTCACTGCAACCTCCACATCTGGGGTTCAAGCAATTCTCCAGCCTCAGCCTCCAGAGCAGCTGGGATTAAAGATGCCTGCCACCACATCTGGCTAATTTTTGTATTTTTAGTAGAGACAGGGTTTCACCATGTTGGCCAGGCTGGTCTCGAACTCCTGACCTCAGGTGATCCTCCCACCTCAGCCTCCCAAAGTGCTGGGATGGTGATAAGTTTCAAAGCACAACTTCTAAAAGTGTGGTTATGACATTTGAAGAAGACAGACTAATAGCTAACGTCATTTTTCTGAAGAATTTATTGGGAGATGGGCCCCCACTTGAGCACAATCGAATCAATCAAATAGTAGAAAAGTACTTAAAGAAAGATGATAATTAAGTGCTTCAGTGATTAAGGATTTGGTAAAAGACATCTAGGGTCCCTATTTCCTGTTTGTTTTTAAATGATGAGTTGTTTAGAGAATGACAGCTAAGATCACTCTCCGGTTGTTTTAAACAAATTGACTCGTGACTTGAAAGAGAAGAGAACTAGGTTATCCTGTGTGCCTCCTGAGGGATGGAGTGGGGCGTGGGAACCTTTAGCGTGAGTAAAAGTTGGACAATTTTGTCTGCAGAATGCTCCCTGTAACTGTCTGTGACACCTGAGGAAATTTAGAGAATAACGCTCATGTTGTGTTGATTTAGACATGTGCCACTTAAAGATGGGGACAGGCTGAGAAATGCATCTTTAGGGGATCATGTCATCATACAAAGATAACAGCATGCACTTCTGAGGGAGGCCACTCTCACCAATGCAGGCCTCCATAACAACTGTTTCTGTACTAACGGAGTGTTTCAGTTAAATATTAAAAGCTGAAAGAGCCAGGGCCTTTATACAAAGCCTGGAAGGTAACAAAGAGTTTTCCCTAGGCTTCTCCTGGGCCTTGAAGCATGACAAGGTAACAAAGGAATTCTTAACAGGAGGACCCTTTTAGAATTCAACGAGTTTTATTAGCGGTCTGAAGAAACTCCCCAGGCCTCCACAAACAAGTTTATTGGGGTCTAAAGGAGCTCCCCAAACCTTTGTGATTTAGCAGGAGACAAAACAAGACTAATCACCCCAGCACGCGGACCCATTTAGATTCAGTAAACTTACTGAGGCTCCAGAGGAAGGTCTTCAGCACTCAGACCTTAGTTATAGATTTTAAAAAGTGAATCACTTATGTCTTTAAATAAATACACACTTACACATAGACATACAGCTTAGGAGGTACATAAGCTCTAAAAAACTTTGTAATTTTGATTGGTCTGGTGATAATTTCCAGGCCTTCTCCCTGTAACCAGTTATAGAAATAAAAACTCTCTTCCTCCTCAGTTTATCTGCATCTCGTTATTGGGCCATGAAAAATAGCAGCCCCACCCTCAGTTTGGTCCAGGAACACTTACACACACCCAGATGGTACAGCCTGCTACACAATTAAGCCATATGGTGTAGCCTATTGCTCCCAGACCACACACCTACACAGTATGAGACTGTACTGAAGACTGTAGGCAACTGGAACACAAGGGTAAGCATTCTCACATCTGAACTCGTCTCATCATGGAAAAGGTAATGCGTGGCCCCGTAGTACTGCAACTGCTAGACGTCACTCGGTGGTGGGAATTTTCAGCTTCATTATAATCTTACAGGACCACATTTATCTACACGGTCTGTCACGGTTCAAAACGTCATGCAGTGCGTGATTATTCTCTGCTCTTGGCTTGTCATGAATTAAACGTCATTTAAATAAGAACTTGGTTCATCTGGAGAGAACACCCTAATCAAATTCCTTTTTTTTAAAAAAAAAATGATGTAGTTTTGCTCTTGTTGCCCAGGCTGGAGTGCAATGGCACAATCTTGGCTCACTGCAACCTCCGCCTCCCAGGTTCTAGTGATTCTCCTGCCTCAGCCTCCCAAGTAGCTGGGATTACAGGCACATGCCACCACACGCGGCTAATTTTGTATTTTCAGTAGAGACGGGGTTTCTTCATGTTGGTCACGGTGGTCTTGAACTCCTAACCTCAGGTGATCTGCCCACCTCGGCCTCCCAAAGTTCTGGGATTACAGGCATGAGCCACTGTCCCTGACCAAAATTCCCTGTTTTTAGAGCAGCACATTTGATACATACGTATGCCTTTCTTCTCTTCTCAGCTAAGATCACCTTTAGTTAAAGTCTTCTATTCTGAGAAACTTGAGGCTTTGTTTGTTGGGATTAAAATGTACCTTAAAAATGTGAAGGTTTGCCTGGGTTCATTTCCATATAGAATGGCAGAAGATGAACACTTTTTATATCCCCCCACCTTGAGGAAAGAATCCATAAATAGACCATTGTTGCTCCTGGAAGATGGCAGAGACGTTGGCTTTCTTCTAAGAAGACAGTGACTTGGATCTCCTGACTCTGCACCCAATGCAATCCCCACTTCTAAGTAAGGCAACCTAGAGGCACGGATTTTGATGACTTCCACAGCCTACGGTCTGCTTAGCGTTTAAACAGACGAGCAGGCCAAGGGTGTGGCCCTCTGCTCAGGTAGTGGTTTCCTGTAATCAATAGTTCTCATGTAGATACAACTTAAACGTTAATATTTTTTCAAAAAAAAATCTAAGTTATTATGGATATCTGATAATAATTCATTCCAAAATGTATGCCAATTTTTCTTCAGATGTAGAAGACTGTTTCTCTCTTTCAGGGTGCCTGGAATCCTGCCTCATTCCAGAATGAGAATGCACAAAATTATCAGACTTTTTTTTTCTTTTTCTTTTTCTTTTTTTCTTTTTTTTTTTTTTTTTTTTTTTTTTTGAGACAGAGTTTTGCTGTGTCTCCCAGGCTGGAGTGCAATGGCAAGATCTCGGCTCACTGCAACCTCCACCTCCTGGGTTCAAGCAATTCTCCTGACTCAGCCACCTGAGTAGCTGGCATTACAGGCATGCGCCACCATGCCCAGTTAATTTTGTATTTTCAGTAGAGACAGGTTTCTCCCTGTTGGTCAGGCTGGTCTCGACCTCCCAACCTCAGGTGATCCACCCACCTCGGCCTCCCAAACTGCTGGAATTGTTACAGGCATGAGCCACCGCGCTCGGTTAATTTTGTATTTTCAGTAGAGACAGGTTTCTCCAGGTTGGTCAGGCTGGTCTCGACCTCCCAGCCTCAGGTGATCCACCCACCTCGGCCTCACAGAATGCTGGGATTACAGGCATGAGCCATCGCACCCGGCCAGTTATCAGACCTTTGAGGAGGATCCATGCACAGGCGTGAGCATCTGCAAAACCACTGCAAAGTCAATATTTTTGAAGAAAACTTCCATTTACAGGGAAGGCAGTTAACATTATAAAACACTCAAAAAGATAAATTCATTTAATACTCGGTGAGTCTTTACAACAATCTCAAAAATAAAGCGGATAAATCATCCTCTCTGTGCACAGTGCAGGGAGGAGCGACTTGCTCAAAGCTGCCTGATGGAGTGACTCTGGCTCCGGGTCCTGTCTTCCTAAATCGTGGGCCCTTTTAGCTGTGTCACTCACCCTAAGGAATGACAATAGTTGGATTCCTTGAAAGAGCCACAATGCTCAAAAGCACTACATCTGCACTTCACTATGATTTTGAAGTCATAAAAACTATTCTAATTAGGAAAGCTTTTGGATAGGTGAACTAACAATGTTTCGACTTACTTGAGCATTTGAGCTTATGTAAAGTTTTTCAAGTCTTTTTCATTCAATGATACTTGAAAGTGGTGTCTATTAATATTTTAAAAGTAATCTACTTGTCTTCTAACAGATTAAATCAACAGATTCAGCCTCAGTATCTTGTTCTACTATTGTATATTGTCTATATTCTTGCATATGGTCTACATATGTTAAACATATGTGAGAAAAACTTGAGATGCGCATGTTTCATTTTTTATATATTTACATCAAAATATTAAACACCAGCTAATTATATGCATGCTGAGGTATTTATAGCAAAACGAAATGATATTCAAAAGTTGCCTTGAAACGCATCAAAAATATAGCGTAGCTTAATAAATGGCTAGAAAGATAGCAGATAGGCATGTGATAAAGGAAATACTTTGTAAGTTTTCATAGTGGAAGCTAGGTGGTATATATTCAGGTGTTGAATTATTCAGGTATTAAAATTATTTCAACTTTGCCATGTTTGAACATTTACATGATAAATTGCTGTGAGAAACATGATTTCTTATTTGATATGGACTTGGTTTATTTTCTAGGACTAGAAAAAAGAAAAAGCATCATTAGATATTTCTGTTAGCATGTTAGTTTCATTGCAATGGGATCAGAGCACAGATTAAGTGCAGGCTGGGTGCAGTGGCTCATGCCTGCAATCCTAGCAATTTGGGAAGCTGAGGCAGGTAGATAGCTTGAGTTCAGAAGTTCAAGACCAGCCTGGGTAACATGTTGAAAACCCATTTCTACAAAAAAAAAAAAAAAAAAAAATCCAAAAATTAGCCAGGCATGGTGGTGCATGCATGTAGTCCCAGTTACTCAGGAGGCTGAGGCAGGAGGATCACCTGAGACCAGGGAGGTTGAGGCTGTGGTGAGCCATGATTGCACCACTGTACTCCCAGCTGGGTGACAGAGTAAGACCCTATCTCCAAAATAAATAAATAAATAATAAACAAATACATAAGTTCACACCTATACAAAGAAATGCAGACCAATACAAACAATACAATTTTCCATGTTGAATAAGTTTATGTAGTTTTAGTATCGAACAGTGCATACCTTCACATGTTGGGAGGGAACCCTCAAACTGCAACTGGGAACTGAGCTTGCAAGTCAGAGTGTCGGTCCCCACCAAGGTGTACCCGGGGTGGCACTGGTACTTCACAAAATCTCCTAGAAGAGTCAATACAACAAACCAGGAAATTGTGTGTGACCTTCTGACTGTGTGAAGGTGTGACACATGTAGGACTACTTAATGAATTAAATCAACTTGCAAATCTTTTTAGAAACTATGTCTGTATTTATTTTTAGTCTTTTAAAAATAATACCGTTTTAAGTTCTTAATTTATAAAAATGATCTATTAAGCTTAGCCAATATTAGTACTGAAATGATGTGGCAGCTTTTCTTCCTTGACTGAGGCATCCGTGTTGGTTTCCCTTCCCCAGTGATTGCTGACGGAAAGAAAAAAAAAGTAAAATAGAAGCTATGGTTTAAGCAACACTGTAAAATCGAATGGCTTTACAGCATCCACAGAGACTCATCTCTGACCTTGGCATACTTAGCACAATGTTCCAATTAACTAAGCCAGGGTGAGGACAGCAGAAATTGGGTCACGTAGTTTGACCAGTGGTCTGAAACACAGGGCAGAGTTTTATAACTGGGGCTGAAAAATCCTGGGTTGCAATAACTATACTATAAACATATGCCATCACTGCTTTCTCAGTATGACCAGAAGAGTATTGAATAAATTAGATCATTAATGTAAAAAGATATAGCAGAAATCCTAAATATCATCACTAAATATTTTCTCTTATTATATCCCAGTTTCAATGAAATGTCACTGTTATGTAATCATCCTTTCAGCCGCAAATGATTAACATTTTTCTCAAGTGCGTGAATGTGTCCCCCTAACCGAATGCAAATATCTGCCCAAGTCTGTCTCTGAAAACTTTATTAAAAACTATGAACTACCAAATGTTGTAGAGGAAAAAAATGTTCAAACTGACATCAAAATTCAAATGGCAAAACAAAAAAAAAATCCTGGTAATGAAGAGGGACAGACATTTTCTGTTTGATACATGACCTCTGTATAAGTTCTCAGCAATACTTTAAGGATAGTTTGTTCTTTGTTTCTGTTTTTGTTTTTGTTTCTCTGACAAATTACTCATTAACTTGTCTGAGTAATGATTACAACAAGAAGTGGGTGTAAAAAAATGTCGTGCTGAGTTCATGGTATTGTAATGAAGAAAGTATTACCTATTTCGAAATCATCATCCTCAGTAAGCATTTCTGCCTGTGGAACTGCTGGGGGAGGTTGACATTTCTTGAGCTGAAATGCTAAATGATTAATGGAAAGAATAATAATAATTGCAATTACACTTGCTGAATAAACACAACTATTACAAAACATTCATCTTACAGTTGTTATAATGCTTAAGTACACGGACTGAAATGTCTCTATTCCTGAGTCATAGTTTTATAAAATTCCCAAGCTTCAAATGTTCATATTATTATTTAGTGCCAAAAAATAGTTAAAGCCCAAGGAAAAAAGTGCACAATTATTTTTTAAAGTATATCATTTAAATAAACACACTTTACAGATGTTTGGATTTCTGCAAGAACGACTCAACAGTCACAACCTGGCTCCCTGTCCATGTGCAGATTTGATAACGTCTGCCCTGTCCCTTGTCCTGAGGAATTCTGTGCGTGGCAGTGTTCGTGAGAGATAAGCGATTGATTGACAGATGTTCTGCATATCGTTTAGAGTGCATTCCCAGGATTATTGGAGGTTTGCTTTCACACCATTTATAGTTACATGACATTTGCTATAACACCTTATCTTGAGACAGGGATGAATAAATCTATAAAAGGTACCAAATCTCTTTCAATGGTCTTCATCTCAGAGTTTCACTTAGGATACATGTATCTTGGAATAAATCCAAGCTTGATACGATGTTAAATAATGAAGACTCATTAAACAAAAAAAGGACCACAGGAAACGCTGGCCTCCAATGCAAAAGAATCATACACGCCCTCGGCTGAATCAAGAAACTTCAGCTAGAAACAAGGCGTGGGTCAACACTGCAGTAAACACCACATGGAATTCTCAGTCTTAACTAACGGAGTGAAAATCAACTGACCGTGGAAATTGAGGACAAAGAAGCCTCCATTTGAAAAGTCGCTGTGGAACTTGAGCAGGACTTGGTTGGTGGAGCTATACGCCGTTTCGAGAGCTGTGTTGCCACTGAAAACTCCCAGCTGGGGTGAGTTCTGATCGGGACCATCCCTAGGAAAGACAGAAAGAGGTGGCTGGCTGAGGATATTTACTTCTGAGTGAGATTTATGGAAGCTTTGGCTAATGAATTAATTTTTTTAATAAAAGCAATAAAACATATGCATTCTCTGGATACTGTGTTTGTAAACATCAAGATGTTGAATGTCCACAAAGTTGAGGAACCCTCCAGTCTCTGTCTTTCATTAATGTTCCGCAGGCGCTCAGCACTTGTCAAATGTCAACACTCACCGGCGCTGGTGGCTCATGCCTGTCATCCCAGCACTTTGGGAGGCCAAGGCGGGCAGATCACCTGAGGTCAGGAGTTTGAGACCAGCCTGGCCAACATGGTGAAACCCTGTATCTACTAAAATTACAAAAATTAGCTGGGCCTGGTGGCAGGCACTTGTAGTCCCAGCTACTCGGCAGGCTAAGGCAGGAGAATTGCTTGAACCCAGGAGGCGCTGGTTCCAGTGAGCCAAGATCGCGCCACTGCACTCCAGCTGTGTGACAGGGCAAGACTCTGTCTCAAAAAGAAATAAATTTAAAAAAAAAATAAAAATGTCAACACCTGTGAGATTTTCCATTCTAAATATGGAGCTTAATCTATGGGGCATGGCCAACCACAGAATGCTGTTTTGTTTTGGTTTTAAAACGGCAGTTTCATTGTGGTCAACCTAATATTTCAAATTCTGTTTCTCCTCACTCTCACATCCACTGACTCTGGTCGTTGTCATCTTAGATGTCTGATTTACTTCCACAACCTCAAAGCCAGTCTCCTTTCTTGCCCTCTGCTACTTTATTTCCCACAAAATGAGCCCGTCATTCTGCAGCCCATATCTGGCCTTGGAGCTCTGCCTGTCAGAGCCCAGGTGCATCCTCACTGCCCCAAGAACAAAGCCCAAGGCCTTCACATGCATTTCCAGGTCCTGCCTTAGTTGCCCTGGCTGCTGGCTTCTGCTCCTGCTCCCCCTGTGGGCTCCAACAAGAGTGCAGCCACACCACACACAACACGCACACACACACACAACATACACAGCACACACACAGACACCACACACACACACATGTAAGCCACACAGACATACACAAGCCACACACACCACACAGACACACCCACAGAGACACACATCACACACACATACCCAACCCCCCAACCCACACCCACAAACACACATCCAATACATACACACACAGATGCAGACACACAGACATAATTCTGCCTATTTCTACCATGTAGCAAAACCCACATGTACTATGTGAAATTGATTCCCTATATCTCTGGATTTCGTTGGTGAATTTCTTCTCTAGTATCTAAGAAGTTTATTCTAAATACGTGCCTTGTATATAAATGGCATATGTATGCTAAGTCAGAATTGTTTATCACAATTACAGATATTTTGACTTGAGAGGTTCTCATACCAAACAGCAATGTAATCGTTGACAGCTTCCGTCTGTAACAGGGTGAAGTTGATGTAAACTCCGTGCCCCGGAGGCACTGTGATGAGCCAAATGCAGTCCTTCAGGATCGGATACTCATCAGGAAAGCCAGGGGAGTAGATGGTGCCGTTCTGAGAAGTTACGTTGTACCCACAAGGGGCTGCAAAGGAAACGAAGAAAAAACAAGCGCCATACAGCTGATTTTAGAAAGTAGAAAGCTAAATATTTGACTCCAAAGTACCTTAGCCAACATTTTTCCTGATGGGAAACAGGTGTGAAATATTTCTGAATCACCATTTTGTCAAAATTACTGCCCTAAAATCTGAAGACCTTAGAAGAATTATATGTCTAAGCTAAATTATCTCAGTTTTATTTAATATATTCTCCATATCTTCAAAATCCCTTTTGGATAAATTTATTCTTCTATGCCTCAAATAAAATCCTTAGTTAACACTTGTGACCTGCTGATAACCCATTTCAGTGTCCAGCACAATGAATTATGGGGAAAGTATTCATAAATATGTAACTGCTTTTTCTAACTCACACTGCTAGACCCTATTTATAAGCCATCTGAAAGAGTGTCATCTAAGTCTATTTGCCTTAAAACAAAGACATTATCAATTCTTTACAGATCTATACGTGAAGAAGTAAGATAATGAAGAAGTAAGATAATGCAATGTAAGATTATGTAAGTGGTGTTTTACGGAAGCATTTCCAGTTTTTACTAGTATTCAATGACTTGAAGAACTAAAACAATACCCAATTTATTTTCATTTTTGTTAAGAAATTTATATTTATTATTTTAATAGCAATTATTTTATTTATGGAAAATGACATTTCCAAACACTAATGGAATAACCTGAAATATAGTCTTTAATTTAAATATTCATATAGTGCATCAAAGTCATAAAACTTTGAACTTTGAAATCAAACCAACAGGTAAGAGGTGTGAGATGAGTGTTCACAACTCTCTTGAACCTTGAAGGGCTGTCAAAGATTTGCCACAAATGGTATTGAATTCAGGTGGAGGAAAAAGGCCCAAATACACAAACAGATAAACAAAAAGAAAAGTTTAGTAACAAGTGAGAATATACCATGAGGCACGATATGATACACTGTTGAACTGCACACATGTGTATTGATTTGAAAAGAACATTGGATTGAACCTGGCTGGAGATTTGGATCTTTTCATCAGAAGAAGGGACTGTATGTAGAGACTACTTTAGAAGTTTTACAGCGTAATTATTACTAAGTGAGGTTTGGAGTCAGACAAACCTGGATTTGTAAGCTGGAAAAGCAAATTATCCCTGGGAGCCTCCATTTCTATAAATTCTATGAGGTCAGGGTCTGGGATACTCCTGAAGCTTGTCATGTGTAAAATGGGACCATAGGCCGGGCACGGTGGCTCACTTCTGTAATCCCAGCACTTTGGGAGACTGAGGTGGGTGGATCACCTGAGGTCAGGAGTTTGAGACCAGCCTGACCAACATGGTGAAACCCTAACGCTACTAAAAACACAAAAATCAGCCAGGTGTGGTGGTGCACGCCTGTAATCCCAGGTACTTGGGGGGTTGAGGCAGGAGAATTGCTTCAATCTGGGAGGCAGAGGTTGTAGTAAGCCGAGATTGTGCCATTGCACATCAGCCTGGGTGACAGAGTCTCTGTCTCTAAAAATAATAATAATAATAATGGGACCATAAACCATGCTGTCCCCATAACAAGCTACTTTTGTCTCCTGTTGGCAGTGCACTTTTCCTCCCCTCCAGACGTCGAGGGAGTGTTCACATGCTTTTCTTCTATTTTTCTGCCAAGGCAAACTTGTCTCTTCCTTTAAAACTCAACTCCTTGTCACCGCATCCTTAAGGTCTTTCCTGGTTGTTCTGGCTCTAGAGGTCCAGGGTCTGCTCACAGAGCACACGGCTCCCACGAGACTGTCAGCCTCTAGGAGACAGGGTCTGCATCTCCTCCCACCCCAGCTGCTACCTCCTTTCAAGAGTCCCTACTGTCTAGCTCAGGTCATGATAAACAAATTGATAAATTGGTGAATTAGAGAATAACCAGAGAGCACTTTAAGAGTAAACTCATGAAACCAATTAGGCTGAAACCCTTTACAGGTGACTCCATGCTATTAATTTAGTGTGGACTTACAATGCTAAGGTTTCCCTTTTGCATTTCTGCTTTTCTAGTTGAATCTTGTAGTTACATAACCACATTATATATAGTAGCACCCTTCCTGTTGGGAAAACAAAATAAAAAGCCATCGTTCCTACCTCTTAAAGGGCAAAAGAAATGAGGTGGTGATTTTCTTGGTAGAACACATTCCTGATTCCAATACTATTTATGCCACTGAATAGCTCTATGACATTGAGCAAGTCAGTGATTCTTGCCATGATTTATCTATCAAATTCAAATAACAAATCTTTTCACTCACTCACTCAACAAGTATCTACTGAGAGTGGGTTATGTGCCAGGAAGGGTGCCTGGGGCTGGAGATGCCACAGTGAACCGTAGAGACCCCGTTGCTGCCTTTGTAAAAAGCTTATTGAATAGTGATGAAGAGAGATATTAAACAAACACTACAGAAGTTTAAAATTCAACGGGTGCAAGTGTTGTGAAGGAAAATAACAGACGCTCATCATCACATAAGATAATAATATTCTATCCATAAGCACACAAAATTCTCTCAAAGCAAAATCCTGTTGCCCTCCCACTGGGTAGTCCAGAGATAGAAAAAAAGAGGACCCTAAGAAACTGGAGTCAAAATTTCCTCTCTCATTTCCCCTGGCCTGATCTTTATCTACTTCCAGACCGTCTTTATCCTCCCTGTAGTGGCATCAAAGGCATGTTTGCATTTCCCCAAGTGGTGGCGTCTCACTGAGCTCCGCAGAGATGGGGGCCTGTGATCTGCCTCTGCAGGAAGTGTGTGTGTCTCGGCAGGAAGCGTATCCCTCCTGCCTTCCTTTCTTTGAAGGCTGGGTTCCAAGTGGAGTCTGGACTGAGATCAAAGAGGAAGCTCTGCGTGGAGCACGGCACGTACCTCCCAGCTCCTCACCTGTCTGCCTGGGAGACACTGGTCCAAGCCTGACCAGGAAGACAAACAGCTGACCATGGCGTCAGCAACTGAAAGAGATAGAGAGGCTACACTCCCTCCACTCTCAGGAGCCATAGAGTAAAGAGACGCGCACGCATTTCCGTGCTCATGAATACCCGGATGTTCACGTGGGAGAGAGCGTTGCTGTGCAAGACAGTGAAGGAGGGAATTGCTCAAGCTATTTGCTCATGTATTTTTCCAAGAATAAGCAAATAAAGATAAGAAAGCTACATATTTTGATCCAATTCTAGAGCTAGCAGTCGCTGTGTTGAAAGAAATGGCAGTGATGTCTAACTTGAATGTCACGCCCAGTGGGAAACTTGCCCAGGTACCCCAGCGCCACTGGCTTCCCCCACAACGCCACTCTCTATCATTGCCTCAAATACCACGGAGGCTTCCCTTCGTTCATTGACATCCCTGAGAAGTGGGAAGGGGGGACTTTTGGTGATTCACACACACAAAAGTTATGGGTATATGTGACTGACTCCTGCTCAGGTGTGAAGCCACAGCTCGAAGATACCAGAAAATCAACTGGGGGGTTGGCACACCTTGGCACAGGAGGGCGGAGGTACAAGGAAACATCTCTTTATTGTGCTACCTTTTCCTCTCTTTATGCAATGTGACTTTCTGTGAAGAGAGATGGATAGGGCATATTAAGTGATATTACATCAAATTAAAATTAAAACAGGCTGGGTGGTATGGCTCATAGCTGTAATTCCAGCACTTTGGTAGGCTTAGGGAGGAGGATCATTTGAGCCCAGGAGTTCGAGACCAGTCTGGGCAATACAGGGGGATCCCATCTATTAAAACAAGCAAACAAACAAAAAACATTAATTATCCATGCATGCGAGCACATGCCTGTAGTCCTAGCCACTTGGGAGGCTGAAGTGGGAGGATTGCTTGAGCCTGGCAGGTCAAGGCTACAGTGAGCAGTGATTGCACCACTGCACTCCAGCCTGGGCAACAGACTGAGACTCCATCTCAAATAAATAAATAAGTGAAAACAAAATAATTTAAATTTTAAAACCTTGAATGTTTGCCAAGAGACTTATCATTTATAGATGGTTTTCTCTAGTATTATGTTAAGTTTTTTGCCTAAATAAGAATATGAAAGAAATTCCATATTAAAAAGCTAATAAATACACTTGGCATAAATATTAATATAAAAATATAATAAATATGTTATAACATATATATTAATATAAAAATATCTTGACTCTCAATATATCGAAGATACTGAAAGTTTAATCTCCCCTAGTGTGTAGGGAACCAGAGTTATTCCTGCCATCATTTTTCTTCCTTCTGTTACTCTGGTTTCCTTAGAAGCATTTTCAGAGAAGAATCCAGAGCGCACTCTGTCTTGGAAATTGCCGGTTGGTAATGGAGATTTTAAAGACTGTATTTGTGAATCCAGGTAAGAAAAATAAGGAGACAGAGTTGCATTCTTTATAGTTATTTTTATTCTCTATTACTGGGAAAGATTATTTTCTGTATTTACCAATCAGCTTGGTAAACCTTAAATTTAAAAAGTATGTATGTAATAATACATTGTTTAGCTGCTTGCATTTCTCATGTCAATTTTGCAATAAAATTGTTTTCTGCTTACAAAATCTGTCAAATTCAAAGAAGCTGTTAACATACCTATCACAACATATTATTTACACTACTAATTATCTCTGTCTGTGCAATTCCCCACTATACACATACTAATGCATTTAAGTCAAGTTTATTATGATAGTGTTTAAGATTTATTTAATGCCTAAAATTATATTTTTATGCGTAAACATTTCAGTGTTAAATGATTAATTAGGTCAGCAAAATATTTTAAATGGTTGAACTATATTTGTAAGTGTGAATGCATATTTAATTAGAAAATTACATTTAATAAGTTAATAAACCAAATTCTACTTAATCATATTTTAACAATTACAATCCCTCCCCCTTTTTTTTTTTGAGATGGACTTTTGCTCTTGTCACCCAGGCTGGAGTGCAATGGCGCCATCTTGGCTCACTGCAACCTCCGCCTTCTGCGTTCAAGTGATTCTCCTGCCTCAGCCTCCCAGGTAGCTGGGATTACAGGTGCCTGCCACCATGCCTGGCTAAGTTTTGTATTTTTAGTAGAGTTGGGGTTTTGCCATGTTGGCCAGGCTGGTCTCAAACTCCTAACCTCAGGTGATCCACCCACCTCGGTCTCCCAAAGTGTTGGGATTACAGGCGTGAGCCATTGTGCCCGGCCTACAACCCCCACCTTTTTTTAATTTTTTAACTGAGACTTCTGTGGAATTATGTTACTGACAGAAAAATAATGTCTTGAATTTCTCAGATAACTTTCAGAGACATATTCTTTCATTTGTTTACTTTCATAGATATCATAATTTCAGATCACAGTTTTTCAGATAAATTTATACTATATTAATTTCATAAAGTAGATTCTTATGCAGCTTAACATGTATTTTCAGTATATAAATACAAATTGATTTCATATATACTTGTGAAGACTGATGCCTTGGGATTTAGAATTATTTTATTAATTATCTAAACTGGCCAATTTTTAATAAAGACATCGAGAAGTTGTTTAAAGTATCTGTGTTTTTTCTGAAGTTCTTTTGAAGTCTACAGGGCTGGACCTTTGAAGATGGTTTTTCAGTACACTTGACCTATATAGCAATCACTGACCTGAAATGATAAGCCACTGTCAATTAATAAAATACATGTTACATGAAGATACTGGGTTGTCAGCAGTGTTTACCACTGTCTCTGGGGAAGACTGAAGTGACATATAACTGTAACTAATAGGCGTTTGAACAGCCTCCTCATTCTTATGAAGCAATGACTTTTTTAAGAAATATAAACTTTCACAAGTAAAGCACCTTTTGCGTTAAATAACACCTTTTTTAATATGAAAAGGATATTAAACACACATTGGATGGTTCTTAGAAAATCCTTTATATAGGTCCTCTAATTGTTTTCAATTATTTATGATAAACTATTACATCAATCCTGCGTTTCAGTTTCTTTATTAGGTTTACGAGTACTGGTAAAAATAGAAATATAATAGTAAAAATGCTTGTTTAGTAAAGAACTTGGCATGGATCAGAGAGATCTGTGGCATCCTCCTGGACTCTGCCACATGTGTCTTTTCCCTGGAAGATATTGACATATCCCCTCCCTGTTAAAACCATAATGACAAGCATGATAGTTTTAGAGATGTCTCTGAGTTCTTCTAATGGAGAATGAAGCCTCAGGCTGGTTTTGGGAGTCTGAAGGGGTTTAGGCTTTAAACTCATCCAGAGTTTAGCTAATTCTGGATGGTGTTATATACCATGTTAGAATTAGGAAAGGTGGCATCACTTTAAATTCTATCAAAAAAGGTAGATTTTGTTATTTTCACACTGACAAAATAATTCTAAGCCAGAGCAGTTATTTCCATATTGAAAAACTAAGCTTGAGAAAGCAATAAAATCAAATTAAATATTTAATTGTAGTTTTTTTAAAATATCAAGCCAGAGTCTACCATTTACATATGAATTCAAAGTCTTCACACCAAACTTGCAAATAAGAAGAGGTTTCAATCCTGATAATTTCAAAGGAATTTATACATATATATGAGTTTCTAGAACGGAAAGTAGACTTAAAGATTTAAAAAATGTTTTAATGAAAAATAGCCCAGATAGGTTACTGCTATCCTTATTTTATAAAATTAATTTTAAGTGCTATTTTATATGTAATTAAATAAATATCAGATTAAGATAAAATACTTTTAAAATGTGGCTAAAGAATTGTTTGTAGTTTTTTTTATTTTATTTATTTATTTATTTTGAGACAGAGTCTCACTCTGTCGCCCAGGCTGGAGGGCAGTGGCGCGATCTCAGTGCACTGCAACCTCCGCCTCCCGGGTTCACGCCATTCTCCCACCTCAGCCTCCCGGGTTCACGCCATTCTCCCACCTCAGCCTCCGGAGTAGCTGGGACTACAGGTGCCCACCACCACGCCCAGCTAATTTTTTTTTGTATTTTTAGTAGAGACGGTGTTTCAGCGTGTTAGCCACGATGGTCTTGATCTCCTGATCTCGTGATCCGCCCACCTCAGCCTCCCAAAGTGTGCTTGTAGTTATTTTTATAATAATATAGAATAGGTAAATACAGGTAAAAACTGTGATTTTAAAAGCCTACTGATATGCTTCTTTTACTTCTTCAGTAGAAATTAAAGCACAGCCAGATGTCTTCCCCTTTTCCCCACAGGATACAAGTGCTTAGCATTTCAAAGGTCCACGGAGTTGGTAATTTCATTATTTTTTCATTCAAAGGTCCTGTATGTATAGTGTGAGAATATCGGGTTTACAGTAAATTTTCTATTGCATATGCATTCTTCCTACACATAGTATGGATCTATTTATTTTAATTAGATATTGAAAAAATGTTAAAGTCATCATAAAAATGAGGCAGTCACACAGAAGCATTAAAGTAAGGATTCCTGCTCAGGAAAGGACGTCTAAAGAGACCAGGTCCTCTGTTGCACCATCAAACGAGAACTTGCCTCCAGCCTCTCCGTAGAGCCCCTCTTGCAATATTAAACCACTCTACTATTTTCTCCTATGGCTACCTCTACACTGCGCTCTTTTTTACACTGTTTCTTCTACCTGGAGTGTTCCACTTCCGAGTAGCAAAATGCTATGTACCTTTCAAGGCCCACTACAAAAATGAGCTCATTTTTCTGAAATGCAAAATCAATATGCAATTATCATAAAAGCTAAACAAAAAGAAATACCAAGGATCAAATTAATAAGTAACCTTTTTCCCTCTGGTCCTACAATCTGATATAACCACCGTAAAGCTGAACGCTGCTGACTTCCCGGAGATTTCCCTGATGGCTTCCCAAGCCTGTGCCATCTCCTTCCCTGCAGCTCAGTATACCATTCCTCTTGTGTTTACTATTTTGCCATCCTTATAATTTCCTTGGCAACAAGGATTGTTTCTTTACTTTTAACTTAACAGTATGCGACATATTCCTTAAATACTAAGTAGATTGAGTAAAACATAATAGATTCTCAACGAATATTTATTGAATACATTAATAAATTATTGGATATGTTCATTTAATATTTAATGTGCTATTATGCCCATGAAACATTAAATTGCCCCCATGCGAAATGATGAACTTACCATCACATCTTGGAAAAGGGTAGTTCCAGTTTCTGTTGATCCCGTGCTGACAAGTGAGGACAGGATGGCCTATTAGAATGTACCCAGGATAACACTCGAAAGATATTGATTGCCCCACGCTGTAATCCGAGTTGATCATGTACCCATTCTGAAATGGGGGTGGATCTGGACAGTTCTGTAATTCATAGGCTGAAAGAAACAAACAGACAAAATAAAGCTTATATTTGTGAGGTTAAATTACTTCGGAATTTGCAGGAGTGTCATCATATGTGACTGCTTGAGATGAAGTTGTTGGATAAGTTTAATAATGTATATTTTCTAAGTAGTCAGTTGCCATCCAGACCAATATAATTATTATTAGTAGTAGTAGAATCATAACCATATGCATTTAATAAATAGTGTGTACTTTAAAAGGAAAGTAGCACATACCAAAAGTAAATTTTATAATGTTTACCTTGGAAAAAAGGCATATGATGTAAATTATTTAAGAAAGTAATACAGGCTGGGAGCGGTGGCTCATGCCTGTAATCCCAGCACTTTGGGAGGCCGAGGCGGGAGGATCACAAGGTCAGGAGATCAAGACCATCCTGGCTAACACAGTAAAATCCTGTCTCTACTAAAAATACAAAAAGTTAGCCTGGCGTGGTCATGGGCGCCTGCAGTCCCAGCTACTCAGGAGGCTGAGGCGGGAGAATGGTGTGAACCTGGGAGGTGAAGTTTGCAGTGAGCCGAGATCTTGCCACTGCGCTCCAGCCTGGGTGAAAGAGCAAGACTCTGTCCCCCACCCCCCCAAAAAAGGTAATGCAAGTAATAATAAAAGGAGCCTACAAAAAATGTTGGGTGAACATATACCTAATAATTCCCTTTTATTTTAAACAGGAAATATACTACCAGTCTGAGTACTCCTAACTGGAAAATATGTTGTTATTTGGTTTAACTATACAAATATAACAGGAAAATCCATTGTACTTTTTTTAGTCTTTTTCTAAAAAAAAAAAAAAAAAAACACTGTATAATCCCTAAGCTGACAACTACTATCAGTATAATTTTTTATAACATGATTTATTGTGCTTTATCATTCAGTCTTTATGTTCCCTAGAATAAACTCCAGGTAAGACAAGAGATAATAAATGTTTGCAGTCTGTGTGGTTTAAACATTTACTCATTAATGAGTAAGAATTAACTAATCCATAAATCAGGTATCATCTGATACTGTAATTTTAAAGCTAAATGGGCCACCGTACAGACGCCTGTCGCCCACTCTGGGAAGAGGGCGTGAGTACTCACTGCAGTAGAAGCCCTCTCTAGCATCTTTGAATCTTTAGGCACAGCTTTATCCATAAAGGCAGTTCCCATGAGACTGGGAACCTGCTCCTAATGCAGCAGCAAAGCCACACCGCGCAGCACCAGTTCTGGGGGAACCTCCGCCCTGCCAGGTAATTCTGCTGAAACCAACCCTCAGCACCAGGCAACACAATGAGTCTTAAAAGAGCATGAGGTCACCGGTCATTGTCCTCACAATCAACTGAAAATCAAGTCATAAAATAAAGTCTCCGAGCTTCTGCAGAGGGGCCTTTTCTGTGGAGAATGAAGTGAAATGGAAATTTCAATTTTATGTGTAAATTCCTTAACCATTGACAATATTGGACTGAGCCTGTAGCTTTGAAACTTGTAAACAAATGCTGGAAAACGAAACAGTATATTATTATGACAGGTGTTTCCCAGAATTCTAGACTTTTCTGTTTCTGTGTTCAGGACCTGAAAAAAAGAGGGGTGGGCCAGAAAAAAGATAGGACAGGGCAGAGGGGCCACCGGATAGGGGATGGGAACACAAAGGGCTTGATGCGGGATTACTCAGGGATTAGATTTAAGAGGCAGGTAAGGCTCAGAATATGAATCAGTCTGTGTTTTATATTACAGCAACTGGATATCACCATAAAGATAATGTGAGAACATATGGAAGACAGCAACCAGGCAACGTAATATGTGGGCCTGCAGCGTGGCCTTGGCGTTCACAAGAGTAATGTAAGTGCTGTTTGGAGTTTGTCTTCATTAACATTTGCCAAATGTTAAGCATTCCATAAAGCCATGAGGTTTCGTTATTATCCACAGCTTTCTCCTATTTAATAAACTAATGAAATGGCATTGTTTCCTCTTTAAAATAACAATGTGCAGGCTGGGCTCTGTGGCTCATGCTTGTAATCCCAGCATTTTGGGAGGCCGAAGCGGGTGGATCACAAGGTCAAGAGATCGAGACCAGCCTGAACAACATGGTGAAACCCTGTCTCTACTAAAAATACAAAAATTAGCCAGTGGGGGTGACCGGCACCTGTAATCCCAGCTACCTGTGAGGCTGAGGCAGAAGAATCGCTTAAACCCAGGAGCAGAAGGTTGCAGTGAGCCGAGATCACGCCACTGCACTCCAGCCTGGTGACACAGTGAGACTCCATCTCAAATAAATAAATAACAATATGCAATGCTAGTGAGTCGTTTCAGTAACTCAATGATGGCAACATTATTTGCCACAACTGTTTGGGAAAGTCATTGGAATAGAGCCATAAAAAATCAGTTGTAACATTAAACCTAGTAATACATTTACAGAAATCTCTATTATGAGCATAATTTCTAAGAAGAAAAAGGTAAATGTTTAAAGATGTTCATTGCAGCATTATTTACACTACAGAAATCCAAACAACTAAACAAAAAGAAAAAAATAGGGAGAGACTCATAAACGCCAGTGATGAAATGTCATATCTTTCAGTAGTCACAGATTGTATAGCTTTCTGTGTATTTATTTATATTTTCAATACTGTAAGCATACTATGCAGTTGACAACAGCATCCTGTGGTTAAGCCCGACTATAGTCAGCAGGTTAAAAAAAATCCTTTATTTAACCTTTCAGCATCCCTTGGTTTTAATTATTTTCATTTATACAATGATATGTCTCTGAACAAGAGTCAGAGAAGCAGCAGAAAAATGACTGAGAACAAGAAAAATTGATATCAGAGGACACACAGTGGCAAAAGCATCTTGAGATAATTCCTGGCATTGGCTCCCCCAGGGACGAGAACTGGGAAGAACACGAAGTGAGACAAATTCCTCCCAGAGCGGGAGAGGAGGAAACTTCATCTGGAGGGAAGCGCTGGGCAGCCTCTGAAACCCAGAACCCCACTGGATTATGTCGCTCATTACTAACAGGGCTTTGGGGGCTCCCTAAGAGCTCCAGACATCACCTCTTTTACCTACTATCTAAAGATGTAAAGGGCTGGGAGCAGTGACTCATGCCTGTGGTCCCAGTTACTAGGGAGGCTGGGGCAGGAGGACTGCTTAAGGCCAGGAGTGGAATGCTGCAGTGAGCTATGATCATACCACTGCACTCCAGCCTGGGGGACAGAGCAGGATCCTGTCTCATAAAAAGCAAGCAGACAAACAAACAAAAAACAGATACAAATGAGTATTGCCTAATTAACAAGATCAGGGTGAATATCAAGTAATTTATATGATAAAACTTAATAAACTGTCATAAGTTCAAATAAAGTTATTACATTTTATTTATAATGCACCTAAATATTATAGAGAATTAGCTGTATTTTAGGTTCGTGAGAATGTAATTGCAGTTTTTGCCATTACTTTCAATGGCAAAAACCTCAATTGCCTTTACACCAACCTAATGTATATCAATAATACAAAATTAGAAATAGTGTTTGAAAATGAGTATTCTGATTAACTCAGTGCTATCTTTTGAGATGTAATCTTTATAACTCAATATTTACAAGCTTTATTTACAGAAAATCCAAGATAAATTACTAGTTATAGAATGAATGCTTTAACCCATAAATGTATACAATTATAGTTTGCCAGTTAAAAATGTTATTACTTTAAAAAGATTTAATTACAAATAAAAAAATGAATGAATGTTCCAGAGCTGCTTTCTGGTAAAGCTACATTATACCATGGAACTACTGCGTTGATTAGAGACACTCTACAAAGATTTACTATAGATCAATAAACCTTATAAGCACAATTGCTATTAATAAAGTTTGCCAAATAAAAAGTATTTTAAACTCACAATTTTGTGAAAATGGAATTTGCAGTTGATGTGGTATGGCTGTGTCCCCACCCAAATCTCAACTTGAATTGTATCTCCCAGAATTCCCACATGTTGTGAATGTGGGAGGGACCCAGGGGAGGTAATTGCATCATAGGGTCCAATCAATCTCATGCTATTCTCGTGATAGTGAATAAGTCTCACGAGAGCTGATGGTTTTATCAGGGGTTTCCACTTTTGCTTCTTTCTCATTTTCTCTTGCTGCCGCCATGTAAGAAGTGCCTTTCACCTCCCACCATGATTCTCAGCTCCCCCGCCCCCAGCCATGTGGAACTGTAAGTCCATTTCAACCTCTTTTTCTTCCCAGTCTTGGGTAGGTCTTTATCAGCAGCGTGAAAATGGACTAATATAACAGTCCACCATACAGTAGCCACATTATATAGAATAGTGTTTCTCAGTTGTTTTTGTGTCTGATAAGTAGAATATTGGACTGTTGGAATCTTTTACATCATACTTGGCTTCAAGGAAAAAGTTCTCCAGGTGTTCGAAGGAAGAATATTCAAACCCTTATGAAACAATTATGTCTTAAAGGACGTAGCTCAAAGGCTACAGTGGCGTGTCCCTCATGATTGATTGTTTTTGTTGTTATCACCTATTTGAAAAACTAGATGCTTAGAAATCTAAGCTGATAAATGTAGGGACAGGGAACATTAAAACAGAAAGCCAGGCAGAATCAGCATCTCTCTCTTTCTCTGACACACACACCCCTCATCTGCATTCCCCCATCGTGTGGCTCCCTGGGCCAACCTGTCAAATGCATAGCAAGGCCACCGGTGCCTCTGCCAGGGACCACTCCAGGCTGAAGTCCACAAAAACAGCCTTTTCTTGAAAGGTACTGCCAAATGGCCTAGAAAACATCCACAGTGCATGGAATGCCTCCTCCCAATACTGCTGTTTGGACCTAAAATTGCTTTAGAGACCCATGCTCACAAAAAGAATGAATACTTCCACACTGGGTTTCAACTATCAACACATTTCCTTCTTTATTATTCTCTTTTAGAATGAAATCAGCAATTCATTTCTCATTCTTGTTTTGCTTTAAATGTAATAAACTCTCTTGGAAAAATGAGTCCTCCTGTACACCAAATATGAATGCTAATAAAACCTTAAGAAAAAAAAAACATGGAAAGCTGATTGCTGGTTTCTAGAGGAGGAGAAGCAAATAAAACTAGATTCAATAGAACCTCATCTTCATTAGAAGATTTCATCCACGAATTAGCAGTGCCTTGGAAGTATACAAGCCTCAATTACCACAGTACAATATTAACAAGTTAATGGTTCATAGGTACTCCTGCTGAACCTTCACTTAAAACAGCGTTTAACAGAGACACGCACACATTTACAACACAGGAGTGTTAATAGTATGTAAGGCAAGGCATTGCCTTAGTTTGGCTGTGTAGTCTGTTGGGTGATTTAAGAAGTACAATTAAGTTCTTTTTTGGGATACGTAAAACTAGTGTTGAAGGCTCTAGTGCCCTTCTGCTCATGAAAATAACCTCTAGGAAAAACACCGAAATAGGACATTTGAAGTTGTAATTAATGATTCTAAGCCCAATGGCTGCGGGCTACTCTAATCACGGAAAAAAAAAATTTTTTTTTTCTTTTCTCAATGGCAACAAAACAATTATCCTGTGTGTGTGTGGGGAGGGCGGAGCAGATTAGCCCATATGGGCAGTAGAGTGGTTTTCATTATTCATTTATTGAGTGAAATAAAGATTATTTATTGACTCTACTCTGTTATAAATGCTAGTTATAAATGGAAACTAGAAATGCGTCTTACTCTGGTGAATTTAGGCAAACAAATTAAAGCATAGATGATTGTATAAAAGAATTGTAAGTTGCATAAATTATTATTAAAAAATAAACAGTGGATTGAAATAAAGAAAATATAAAACCTGGTTAAGGTTATGCAGTAGTGGTCAAAATTGTTTTGTTGAAGAAATGACGTTTAAATTAAGATCTAAGTAGTAAAATGGTGCAGATCAGGAAAAGACCAAGAAAGGCAGACTTTTCAGCCAAAGGAAATAGTATGTGTTCCAAACATAGAAAGAGTTCAGTGTCTGGGATAAGGGGAGAGTTTCAGGAAAGAGGTGACCTCTGCAGCCCCTTCTCCTAAAGTGTGTGCCCCTTTTCACACTCTCCTAAAGTGTGTGCCCCTTTTCACACTCTCCTAAAGTGTGTGCCCCTTTTCACACTCTCCTAAAGTGTGTGCCCCTTTTCACACTCTCGCCACCTCCTAAGTGGAGAGGAAGTAGTCGTCAAATTGTTCAGACCACAGGACGTTCCTAAGAACACATTTTATAAGTGGACATAGACATATTATAAAAACCCAGGACCCATTTTTTCACCTGATAAATCCCATCTGCCAGTCAACATCATAATGATGACGATGATGATTCAAAACCCATGGCTCATTTCAGAATTATCTCAAGAATTTAAAATGCCAATTAGTTTCTTTTTCTATTGTAAACTATAAACTAAGTAAGAGTATCACTAAGTAAGAGTATCAGTTACACTATTTTTTGGTCTTTGTTCCAAATGTCTTGTTAAACTGAGTACTTTACTACTTAAATATTAATACCGATATTCCCTCAAACTTTTGATGTATAAAGTCATATTCTCTCTTTTCTCAAATGTCTTTTCCAAACTTGGATTCATTGTCACACTTCACACAATAAGGTATAAAGGACTATATTAGGAGTCTGAATGGAAATAACTAAAAATAAGTCATGAAGATAATTCCTGAGTATGCTGAAGAATTTTGGAAGGATCCTGTTGCATCCTGTTTAGTGTGGGTGTGATGGGTTTCATACTGCCTGTGCTGGCTTCGTGCAGGTGCCTCTGAAGGACTTGCAATGCACCACAGTGCCAGGCCACACAGGTGTGAGAGGGCGAAGGAGGCCTCAATCTGCTGTCAGAACCCTCATCGTGCATGGCCTTCTTGCTCTGTACCCATCATAAAAGCATTCACCCTCATAAATGGGTTGTAAACATATAAAAAGTTTTAATTTAAGAAAGAAAGTCATCAAGTAAGAGAAAAAGAAAAAAAGATCACTTCAGTGGAATTTGATAAAGAAGTTACCTTCTAGGGTAAAGGGTGGTAAAAGCCACGATTATCAAACAAATTCTGATTCAGCTGAAGGTCACAACTTCTGCATCCCCATACTGGGCAATTCCTAAAGACTTCTGAAGGCATTCTGTCTATTAGTTCTATAAGAGTTGTTATATTATCTGTCATTAAAAAGTTGAATTAAGGCCAGGTGCCGTGGCTCATGCCTGTAATCCCAGCACTTTGGGAGGCCGAGGTGGGCAGATTACCTGAGATCAGGAGTTTGAAACCAGCCTGGCCAACATGGTGAAATCCTATCTCTACTAAAATTCCAAAAATTAGCCGGGCTTGGTAGCAGATGCCTGTAATCCCAGCTACTCGGGAGGCTGAGGCAGGAGAATCACTTCAACCCAGGAGGCAGAGGTTGCAGTGAGCTGAGATCGTGCCACTGCACTCCAGCCTGGGTGACAGAGTTAGACTCCATTTCAAAAAAAGAAAAAAGTTGAATTAGAGAATCATCAACACATGAAGAAATCTACCTCGGCAGTACATACATGAGCCTTGAAGTAGTTTTGCAAAATAGGTGAGGCACCCTGGTGTGACCTGAGTTCAGCCTGGTTGTGCCAATACGGGGACTTGAACATTCCACTTAATCCCAGGAGGCTCATTTCTTCATTCATGAAAGGAGACTAAATATACCCATCTATACAAGGGCCACAGAATTAAATGGGATGCTAAAAGAAATGAATCACTGTTGGCATATATTAGTTCAGTAAAGCTTAGTCTTGATGGAAAGAATTGTCTAGTTTCTTTGATAA
The DNA here is from genome assembly GCF_028858775.2 of Pan troglodytes. Taxonomy (NCBI): domain Eukaryota; kingdom Metazoa; phylum Chordata; class Mammalia; order Primates; family Hominidae; genus Pan; species Pan troglodytes. The sequence goes on from NC_072405.2 coordinate 10,114,381, forward strand.
AATATTTCTCATTAATCAAGGCAAAGCCCTCGAGCCACTGCTCTGATGGAGACAGACCGAGAAGGAGGCTACTGCTTCTCGTGGTGGGAATTAGGGTGAATCACTCTAAGAAAAGGGCATTGCTACAGAGAATAGGGCTGCAGTTTACATCAAGGTGTACACTGAAGACTTTGAAGCCCCGCTTGAGTCCTCAGCTTCCCTCTCAATGAAAAGATGCATCTGGGGTCACAGTAGCATGTCAGCCATGAATGGTAGTCCACAGAATTTCCCAAGTGCACACATACAGAAGCTCACCAATTTCCCATATCTATCGGCTATTCTAAACTTCTGGGATAGCATATCAATCTTTCTTTATAACCAAGGATATCACCCTGGTTCTCAACTCTAAGACATATTTTCTGCCTAGTTATGCTCCATTTGTTCTCTTAGCTCCTAGTCCCAGCACCTGCTGATGAAGCCAACCAAACTGTTGCAAAAGTTGTTGTCAGAGTTTTGGGCCTCGCTGAGACTGCAGGCTTATACATCAATGCTTCGGGAGGACCAGCCTGCACATGAAACGTGCTCCCTGCATTGCAAGAGAGGCTTGCAGCAAGTGGAATGTGGAAATCTGAAGGTGCCTTCACCTAGGAGATGGGTCTACTGATGCACGCTGAGAACGTCAGCTTTTGGTTCAGAGGAATGGATCATTTAAAGGAGAAGGTGAGAGTGTTGCTTTTGCTTTCAGAAAACCCGTACAAGAAGGAGTAGATGCCTGTGATCTGCAGGGAGAACATCCATCAACAACGAAAATTCAGGTCCTAGTTTCTAAGAGTCTTGTCCACAAACTAAGGGGAAACTTAGCCTTTTCTGTCTCGTACATGGTTGCCCTAGTGGGGATGGGGATTGCTACAACTCTTTGGGGTCACTGTTGGAAGCACTTTTATGCAAAAGAGGCATCTTTGTAAAGCCTTAGGTTGAAAGCTCAATTCACTCATGCAGACGGGTAAAAACAGAGACTGAGTAAGCCCCCTTGCCCTGTTCCCCTAATTACTCAAAGTCGCTCAGAATCCCCCGTTGAAAGGAAAAGGAATGATGCAGTTTTAGAAGCATATCAACTTTATGGACAAATTATGGTTTGTATACAAGCAACAGTCTGCCTGCTCACATAATTCAGAATGAATTGTTCAGATGTTCATTGTACCTGGAGGTGGCTTAATTGCTTGTTCTTCTAAAGGGGAAAAATTGGTATAACAAACTACAGCCTATTTTCTAAGAAAATCATTTCACATAAAATTCAGCAGTTTTATGGTTGTGATGAAGAATAAACAGATTTAACACATTCGATTATCTTTATAAATGGTGTTTAGCACACATAGCAAAAGGAAGAAGAAAAATAGTGGAACTTTGAAAATAAAAGACATTTTTACTTGCTATGCCTAAAGCATTAAAATTATCTTTGAGATTTTGGCATTGAATAAGTTTTCTTTCCCAAAAAAGTTTATGCATTACAATGCAGGAATATGCTTTATAACACAGAAAAGAAAGAGAGCAAGATACTAAAGAACAAAGGAAGGAAAGGAGGAAGGGAAGGAGTGAGAGGGAGGGAGGGAGGGAGGAATGAAGGAATGAAGGAAGGAAGGAAGGAAGGAAGGGAAGGAAAGAAGGAAGGAAGGAAAGAGGGAAGGAGGGAAGGAAAGAAGGGAGGGAGGGAGGGAGGGACTTAACTTCTCCAAATTGCAAAACCTAAAAGAAAAGGAAGTCACTAAAATCTTTAACATGGCAAAATTTTTATGAGTATTATGAAAATCTAAGTATCAATAAGCCCAAGGCAATACCAACAAAAGTAAAATAACACAGAGAATTTTATCTTTTATAAAGGAATCCTTTGTTTAGATCTGAAAAAAATAACTATTATTCACATCAAGTGTTTAAATCATAGGTGCAATGAAACCATGCAGTTATCTCCCTAACGTCTATTTTCCCGCTAATATCTAGTTAGTTGATAAATATCTTCATGCTATTATCAATTTTTCAATTCTTGACTTAGAAATCGAGTGCATGGCTTGATTTTACCAAAGTTCTTAATAAGTCATATAACTTCAAGATAGCTACGTCTATAGTAACATCTCTGACCTTTACATGGTCATAAATAAATGACAAACTTTAAGAATAAGGTGTACAGCACAGACATCATTGAAAATGACAAGAATTCTCTGTATGATTTATGCATCTTCTTAGGAGTTATTAATTATAATCTTAGCTTCTAGATCTCAAGTAGAACCTAGGAATGTTTATTTGACTTACATATCAGAGTTAAGTGTCATCAATTTATCAATTTTATAAAATGGCAAACACTGACAAACTATCTAATTAAGTGTCACCTCTGTCAGATACGATACCCTACAAGAAAATAAAATAGCTCAAATTCATGTTCTCATTTATTTGTATTATTTATTTTTATATCTCAGTGATAGGAAATTAATTGTGTACAATAAAAAACATGTTGTTTCGAGTTTTTGTTTTTTTTTTTTTATTGAAAGTCCTTTCTTCTCCTTGACACCTGGCTTGGAATGGGGTGTCAAGACATGGGAAAGCAGGACCAATGTTTCCAGATCCTCCTAGTGCAAGAGAAAAAGGGAAAGCAGATCTAAGGGTATCTCACAAATCCTGTAAAAGCTGCGTGACAAACAATACTAGCATGGAGTTAGGTGTGAAGCAAATAAAACACTTGCTTAGCCAACCAGATGCTTGACCCAGGAGAGGACTTACACTTTCTAACGCTCAAAGGCCACGCAGTCAACATCAATGAGCATGACAGTAAGAAACTAGAGGAGGCCCTGAAGTCATGACCGCCCACTTTGCCAGGGTTCTCTCCTATGTGGGAATGCAGGACAAATATTTCCAGATTCTGCTATTGCAGGAGAAAAAGGGAAAGTGGATTTATGGGTATCTCACAAATTACGTAACATGGAATTCTAAATACTGATCATTGATTTTTGTAAATATTAAATATTTTGTGAGTCAACCAAAGCAATTGTCTGACCTGTGCTCTAGATGATTCCTACATGGGCTTTTTGCAGGTTTGCTTGTTTGTTTATTTATAGACCATTATTATAGATTGAAATAATTGGTAGCTTTTAGAACTACATAGACATGGCCTTAATAACCTTACCTGTAAAATATAAAGAGTAAAACACAAAAAAACTATGGAGCTGGGCCGGGTTCAGTGGCTCATGCCTGTAATCCCAGCACTTTGGGAGGCCGAAGTGGGTGGATCACTTGAGGTCAGGAGTTCAAGACCAGCCTGCCCAACATGGTGAAACCTTGTCTATACTAAAAGTACAAAAATTAGCCAGGCATGGTGACACACACCTGTAATCCCAGCTACTCAGCAACAAAACCATTTTTTTAAAAAAAAACTGTGGAGCTGGGCCAGGCGCGGTGGCTCATGTTTGTAATCCCAGCACTTTGGGAGGCTGAGGCAGGCAGATCACTTGAGGTCAGGAGTTCAAGACCAGCCTGCCCAAGATGTTGAAACCCTGTCTCTACTAAAAATACAAAATTTAGCCGGGCATGTTGACACACACCTGTAATCCCAGCTATTCAGGATGGGAGAATCACTTGAGCCCGGGGGGCGGAGGTTGCAGTGAGCCAAGATCGCGCCACTGCACTCCAGCCTAAATAACAAAGTGAGACTCTGTCTCAAAAAAAAAAGAAAAGAAAAGTTAAATGTTGAATATGGTATTAAGAATATTCAAAATGTGGGAGACTTGACAAGGGCTTGGTGTCAACTGAGATACACCAATTGACAGTTAATGGTTTATGACATATAACTATGTTCTATTTTTCTTACTGGCTCAGATATTAAGATCATGCTCATTAAAAATGGAAATTACCATGTAATGAGCAAGTTTAACATGATGATCATGGAGGAAGTGTTTGTATTTTAACAGGATGTACTTCACTAGGAATGGGGCAAGGGAGAGGACAGTTGAGTAGGAAGATGGGAGAGAAGCACAGAATTCATCATTCACATTATTCAAATTGTACGTCGTGCATACAGCCAGACGAGGCGATGTAGGTGTGTTGGAGCTGAAAGCCTCCCGCCCCCAATTCCTGGAAGCCTCTTCACTGCTTCCCCTACTCTACTCCTCCCTCGCTTCCCCCAACCCCCATCCACATACAATTCATTCTCTGCATGTAAGCAACTTCTCATTTGCTTGAGCTTCTTCAATGACATCACAATGCACCTAGAAAACAACCTGAATGCGTCACAGCCAAATCCCCAGGCCCCCTGACTCCGGGGAAGCCCTCTGACCTTCCGCTCCCAGTGCACCAGCCTTGTTCCTCTCTCTTCTCTGAACTCATCGGGCTTCTCTCCACCCAGAACTCTTCCTAGCACGTGCAGCCATGTCTCCTTCCAGTCCTTCAAATCTCAATGCCACCCCGGAGAGTGGCAGACCCCAGGCCCCCGCTCACTACCTAAACATCACCCCAATCATTTCCTCCACAGCAGGCACCACTAACACAGCTTCAGCCTGGGCACAGCTGCAGCCTCTATGGCTGCAACTTCAAATCAATGACCTAAACATATGTTTTTGCCTCCAGTCTCACTCTATTTGCAACAAGTGTTTCTGTAAGAGTCCATAATCTATATTGTACTAGATTAGGCTCTTAAAATGTGTCTAAGGTCATTGTCATTCTCACTTTAAAATCAGCGATAATTTCTTACGGTCCTCCAGCATTCATAACTGTTTTAATCTGAACTACTTTGGCATTCTGGGAAGTCTAATAAGTTTCTCAAACTAATGTCTTACTGTATAAAATAAAATACATAAGATTAGAAAGGAAACCAGCGATATTAAAATATTCTTACAAAAGTGTGATAAATCAAAATTTGTGGCTTAATATTATGTATGTTATTTCACTAAACAACACGTTATTATTGCCTCTAATAACTGAGGCAACTTCAAACCATGGTGTAGTAACATTTTGAAATATCTGCACATGTATACATATGTAACTAACCTACACAATGTGCACATGTACCCTAAAACTTACAGTATAATAATAAAAGAAAAAATAAATAAATAAATAAAAAGAAATATCTGCAATAAATGAAACAAAGAAATGGATTATCTATGATTTGGTGACAAAGTCACAGGTTATGCTAATACTAATTTTTTTTTTTTTGACATGGAGTCTCACTCTATTGCTCAGGCTAAAGTGCAGTGGCGTGATCTCTTCTCACTGCAACATCCATCTCCTGGGTTCAAGCAATTGTCCTGCCTCAGCCTCTTGAGTAGCTGGGATTACAGTTGCCTGCCACCATGCCCAGCTACTTTTTGTATTTTAAGTAGAGACGGGGTTTTGCCATGTTGGTCAGGCTGGTCTTGAACTCCTGACCTCAGGTGATCCACCTGCCTCGGCCTCCCAAAATGTTGGGATTACAAGCATGAGCCACTGTGCCCAGCCTGCTAATACTATTTTAATATTATTGCCTGCCTTTAAAATGTAAGGAAATGCTAAATATTAATTACAGCTTAAGGGGAATAATACATAAATATTGTTATGTATATATTTACCATCTGAGTAATAGATTCCTTGAATTCTATCCTCAAGGCCCCAGAACTATTGCTGTAGAGAACTAAATTCATGGTCTTAACAGGGGATGCAAATTCCTTCACAATCCAATACCATCACTCCACTGGCTCATGTCCAAACTCATCCTTCACCTTTGGCAGCCATAATGCCACCTCTAGTGTAAGCCAGGGTTCACACGTGGCCTCCAGGTCCTGTTCACGTGGAACTTTCTCAGGGAAAGCCTGCTCAGTGTGCCTGCTCTGCGAGGCCACCCGGTGGGTTTTACCCTCAGACCTCAGCAGATATCTCAGTTACACAGAGGATCATGTTGGATTTTAATTTTGTAATTGAAAATCTAGTTTTCTATTACATTATGACATTATTTTACAAAACACCCATGTATCTTTTTTTTTTTTAATTCCTAGCTCTTGGCACAGAAATTACATTCTCGTGCTAGCCTAATACATAGATAGCCTTCAAGAAAATTTGACTTAAAATACAACTTAATGGGTTTAGATTACAGAGAACTTCACAAGTTATAAAATACTACAATGTTTTATTCAAAAATGGAAATAATTAAACACTGATCTATGAAAGTAAGCTGTTTGTCTTCAAAGTGTCACTTTGATGAGTTCAGTCTCATCAGTTCTAGATAGTGTTGGGGCTCAGGACACCACCCCAAAATATGACTCTAGAAGACCAGAATATGCCACCCCAAAACACACTTCTTTGGTATATTTCCACCAAATTATTCTGAGAAACTGCAGATACAAAAGTAGTTCTGAATAGCTGCCTTTCTGTAAAGGAAATGTACACCTATAAAGGTGATCTACATGAATGAAAGTATCTGCATCAGGAGGACAGTTGCTTTATTACCTGAGCAATTTTAATCTGCATAACAAGACAACTATTCACCATATCATTCCTTCCCTCACTCTCTCCTAATTTGACTCCACTACTCTCGAGAAGCCCAAGCTCTTATTTCTTTCTGGAGCTCAGGAGCTACACAAGCTCCAACTTCTTGCCCTTTAATCCTAGGAAACAGGAAACAGGAAGGTTAGGAACCCACTCCCAGCCTTCTGTGCTCCAGGAAATGTCTAAGTGGGAAGACCCTCCTTCGCCCAGGTCTACAGGAAGGCTGAGGGTGCCGCTCGGTTCACCTGGGAGGAACCTCTCCCACTTGGCCTCATATGAGGTTAGCTGACTTGCCTGTCCTATGGATACACTGGAATAAAAGGCGTATTAGCCCAGCTCTGCGTGAGCCTGCATCCTTCCCCAGGCCCCTGGATGTCACCCACTGCAGCGTGGGCCGGCACACAGCTTCTCCTCAGCGACCTGGGGGAGGCCGACCTGGGGCCCCTTCTTGGCTGCTGCTGTCCTCCTGGGCCTTCTTGGCTGCTGCTGTCCCAATGGGGCCCCTTCTTGGCTGCTGCTGTCTTCCTGGGTCCCCCGCCTGCTCTTTCTACCTCACTGCTCTCTCAAAAGGAGGCTACTTTCCACTACCCTCCGGGGATGCCGGCTGACCTGAGGATCCCTCAGAGCCTCCCCTTTACAATCGTCCTCAGTCTCTCCTTAAAGAGCTTGGGTGTGTCTTATGTTGGATGCCACTTATAGCAGCTGGGGATGCCTTGGCCTCAGGGGAAGAGAGGCGCCCCTGGGAGCAGAAGGCAATCCTGTTACTGTTACACTGGAAGGCTCACGTGGACACCGGCAGACGAGACTGAAGCCCCTAACCCACCAGGAATGAAGGGGTTCTGAGGAGAAACCTATGGCTGGGCTTTAGGGCTGCAGTCAGGAGGGGCGGGCATAGAGCTTAGGTCTGGGAAGGGGAGGGGTGAGTGTGATCAGAGGTAGGCGAAGAGACAGGAGGCTGCTGGCAGGAGTGCCCAGCACCTCTCGCTGGCTCAGGACCTACAGCTTGGACTCATTCCCCCTCCATGAACTGACCACTGCTCACGACACTCACTGCCAGGCTGCGCTGCAGCTGCCTCACAAGTCAAACTGAGAAAGGGTGGCATGGCCTTAAAGGCCGGTCGAATTCTTGCAAAGTCCTAGAAAGTGCTCTGTCAGGCTGGGCGCGGTGGCTCACGCCTGTAATCTCAGCACTTTGGGAGGCCGAGGCAGGCAGATCGGATCACGAGGTCAGGAGATCGAGACCAGCCTGGCCAACGTGGTGAAACCCTGTCTCCACTAAAACTACAAAAATTAGCCAAGCATGGTGGCAGGCACCTGCAGTCCCAGCTACTCAGGAGGCAGGAGAATCACTTGAACCAGGGAGTTAGAGGTTGCAGTGAGCCAAGAGCGTATCACTGCACTCCAGCCTCTCGACAGAGTGAGACTCCATCTCAAAAAAACAAGAAAAAAAAGAGAAAAAGAAAAACAAAAGAAAGAAAGAAAGAAAGAGCTCTGCCAGTGTTTGCTGCACAAATCAAGGGCAAGGGTTCTGACGTCCAGAGGCCGTGACGTTAGGCAGTTCCTGAACGACGACCCTGGATCTGCAAGAGGCAATGCAGCCACAGCAGACATCTGGATTCCACTGTCACAGGCAGCACCTGCATCCAACCACGAAGGCACGCGCTGCAAGTCCTTGTGGAGAACGTTTGACTCTCAGGGTTTTGGCGAGGCTATTTTCACAGCCGTAAAACTTGAGAGGAGCAGGCAGATCTGTCAGGTGTCAGGTCCAAAACGAAAAACTGTGATCGGAGTTTTCCCACAGTGGCCGTTCTGCAGCTTAGGGATGGTCGAGTGGTTTTGCAACTCGGAGAAAATTGTTCTTTTTAAACTGACTTCATTAGGTTTAAACATTCTTTCCCCTGTGAGTGCAATGACTAAATCGCTGGATTTAGAATCCAAAGACTTCATTTCCCTTCCTTCTGCTGAAATACAATAGCTTGGCTGACACTACTACTTTGGTGTCTAGCAGACTTGATTCCAAATCATACTTCCACAGGCAGCTGTGCACATTTTCACAATTTGCCAACCTCTCTGAGCCTCATTTTTCTTATCTGTGAAATGTGCATAACCCTTGGAATTTATGTGGAAATCAGGAAGCATAGAGTGCGGCGCAGAGTGAGCACACCATACGTAACAGTTATTATTGTCATTATTATTACTGAGACAGGGTCTCACTTTGATGCCCAGGCTGGAGTGCAGTGATGTGATGGCAGCTCATTGCAGCCTTGAACTCCCAAGCTCAGGCAGTCCTCCCACCTCAGCCTCCCAAGTAGCCAGGACCATGGGTGTCCAACACCATGCCCAGCTAATTTTTTGTAGAGACAGGGTCTCACCATGTTACCCAGGCTGGTCTTGAACTCCTGGCCTTGAGCAATCTTCCCGCCTTGGCTTCCCAAAGTGTTGCAATTTATTTTTAATATAGTAAAACAGGGGCAATTAGCTCTTCCAAACCAACTAATAATATTTCTGCAGGAGCACATGAGGACATAAGAAAACACTAATAAAAATCTCTTGCATACAAATACTTCATTTACATAGAGTTTTAATCCAATTATATCACTGTTCCATGGCATATGTATTATGTTGTTTTTCTAGGTACCTTCTTAAAGGAACCGGCTTCTTCCCCTTTAAAACATGCTCTTGAGTGAAGTCTGCTAATCACATTTCTGACTCTGTGACCCAAGTTGACCTAACACATAGTCTCCGTCCACCTGGCCTCAGTGGCTGGACTTAGACACAAGCTGCCCCACCAAGAAAGTGTTCCCAAAATGTTTAGCAATTGCAGTAGGAGAAGCAGGGTCCTGTCCTTGCTGAGCAGGGTATGGTTAGATTGGGGACATATCATCCATGTGTATTAGGGCAGAAAAAGCTATGAAAATCAGAAGAGGGGCAAACAGAATTCAGGTGTCACTGAGGCCCAGGCTCCAGACATGCCCCAGCCCACACAGCTGTCACCTTGCACTTCTTTCCTAAACTAGTTTCATTCAGATTTCTATCATTTACAATCAAAGAGGGCAGACTCATGGGGAACATCCTGGATCTTTGTCCCCCCCTCATGGATTACATCTAGCCACTAATTGATGGCTCATCTATGGAGTCCGGGTTAGTCCTAGAATATGATCAAGACTCTATTTTCACAATTATATGTAACAGTGATACACGTGTCTATGTGTTGCAGAGAGGACAACCAAGCCTTTTTTTTTCTTTTTTTTTTTTTTGCCCCCCGAGATAGAGTCTCGCTCTGTCCCCCAGACTGGAGTGCAATGGCATGATCTCGGCTCACTACAAACCCCGGTCTCTGGTCTCCCAGGTTCAAGCGATTCTCCTGCCTCAGCCTCTTGAGAAGTTGGGATCACAGGCGCTCCCCACCATGCCCAGCTAGTATTTGTATTTTTAGTAGAAACGGGGTTTCACCATGTTGGCCAGGCTGATCTCCGACTCCTGACTTCAGGTGATCTACCCACCTCGGCCTCCCAAAGTGCTGGGATTACAGACATAAGCCACCGTGACCAGCTCATCCCTTCCGGATTTCTGGTAGTGACGGAAGAGATGGAGTGAATAGAAGAAGAGAAGAACACCACTGCCATTGATAATATTTTTATATCAGTGGTTATACCCAGGGTACACTCAGAGCTGTTTGCACACATTGGTAGGACCACCAGGGCCTGAGGTAATCCTTGGGGTCATGTTTCCTGAAAGTAACTGTGAATCCCACCATCCCTGGGTAACTGATACTTCTCTGGCTGAAAGCACAGTCCCTTAAAGAAGCCTTCTACAAAATCCAACATTACCAAGACTGGACACATGGTATTTGTGCCAGTATCTGCAGTGACATGAATTGGCTAAATTTTTTTAAAAATCATCATCTCCAGCGTTTATCATTTCTTTGTGGGGGGAATGTTCAATATCCTCCTGGCTCTGTGAAATGACGGGACATATTATTGTTGACTACAGTCACCCTAAAAGGCTAGAGAACACTAGACCTTATTCCTCCTATCTAGCTACAATTTTTTATCCTTTAAAAGAGTTTTGCTAGCAATATCTGCAACGCGTAGGGACTAAAAATTGATTTAATTTAATGAGGAAGCCGGAGCACAGACCTCAAACAAATAAAGGCAAGCCCTGCACAGGTGCTTCCGAAAATGTATATGCAGCACGGCAGAAAGTCCCTTAGCATCGGGGGGAAAAACACCTCAAGTATGGAGCTCACAGGTGTGCACTGGGGAGCAATTACAGGTAAGGCACTGCGCTTCCTGCTGAGCGCAGAGCGAGGTAAAACAGAAATGACCGTCACCTTCATGCAGTGTATTGTTTTCAGTAAGGCATCCTTTAAACATAGAAATACAGTTGTCCCTTGGCTTTTGCAGGGGGGTGGGTTACAGGATGAATATAAAATAATGGTGCATTTTCATAAAATCTAAGCACACTCTCTTGTATACTTTAAGCCATCTCTAAATTTCTTATAATACTGAACACAAAGCAAATGCCGTGTAAATAGTTGTTATTCTGTTCGCTCAGGGAACAATGATAAGAAAAAGAGTCTGTGCATGTTCAGTGGAAACACAACCATGTGTTGTGTATTTCAGAATATTCTGATCTCTAGTGCTTGAATCCACACATGCAGAACTCATGGATGCAGAGGGCTGACTGTATACAATAAATTCCTGATTTTAAAAAGTCCCAGGGTATGCCTGTCAGTCTAGGTTCATTTATATGGCATTAACAACAATATCCCGGCTGGGCGCAGTGGCTCACGCCTGTAATCCCAGCACTTTGGGAGGATGAGGAGGGCAAATCACCTGAGGTCAGGAGTTCGAGACCAACCTGGCCAACATGGGTGAAACCCTGTCTCTACTAAAAAGAAAAAAATTAGCCAGGCATGGTGGCAGGTGCCTGTAATCCCAGCTACTTGGGAGGCTGAGGCAGGAGAATTGCTTGAACCTGGGAGGCAGAGGGTGCACTGAGCTGAGATTGTGCCACTGCACTCCAGCCTGGACAACAGAGTGGGATTCCCTCTCGAAAACAAAAAACAATATCCCATATCTCAGTGACTTAAAATAAGTCAGCTTCCTTCTGGTTCCAGGTTGGGATGGCAGGGAACTCTACTCCTGTAGATACTCAGGGATCCAGATGACTGAGTGGCCATTAGAGCAAACTAAATTTTGGCTCTTCAGGGTTCCATCCGAAGCGACATTCACTCCAATTTCATCACTCAAAGCAAGTCACACCACCACACTTCATTTTGAAGGCACCTCTATCCTGAGTCCAGAAGTAGAGAGAATGGGAGAGATTTGGTGGGAATGCTCGTGACCAGCACACAAGAAGAAGCACATCAGAATTCAAGCTTCTGAATGAGGAGACCTCCCCTGGTCGGAGTATTCAGACATTGCCTCCTGCAGGGTATTACATAGAAACAGTTCTGAATGACTAACCAAAGAGTGGGGGTGGAGATGGAAAGCATTGCAGGCTGAGATTGCTACACGTGCAAGAGCTCTGAGGTAGAAAGGACTGTGGCTGCTGGAGATATTTCAGAGGGGCAAGTGAGAATCGAGACAGAGAAAGAACCACAGCCTGGGAGACGGAAATAAGAGCTTAGCCAGAGAGATAGCAGATCCTTATAGATGTTGAACGATTTCCTAAAAATCTAAGAAAGCATGGTAAACGCTTTCATCACAAAAGGAATAAGTCCGGTCTGCCTTTTGGAAACAAGAGAGAAGTTGGAAGAGTAAATCTGGAAAGACATTTAGGAGTTTGGCCATTTTCTAGGAGAAAGGTCTGAGAGCAGTTACGGCTACTGGTGCTGACACAGGGAGGCAGCCGCAGATTCCAGGAACACTGCACCTCACACTTAGTGAGATGGGGGCACTGGAGGATAAGCTGGGAAGCAAAACTGCGAGCTCAGCTTCGGGCACATGTTTCAGTTCCTGCGTCATTCCCAGTGGAGGAGGAAAACAGACATTGTGTCCTGGCGCTTGCAGAAGACTTGAGCTGGAGGCACAGGCACAAGAGTTATCAGCTGTGAATGGCCATCATGGGCTTTGAATCCAGGAGTTTGAATCATGGAAAGCATAGGATGGAAATATAGGAGGATTCCAACCTCCTATATAGCTAAACTCAGTTAGAAGTGGTCAAGGAAGCAAAGAAAATAACAACTTAGCCAGAGAGATAGCAGAATAACCCAGAGATTTTCTGGCCCCTGAAGCCAAGGGAAAAGGGCGTCAAGAGAAATGGTAGCCATGCTGGATGTCACCAGGAGACATGAGAAACGAAGTGTGCCTCTAGGGCTAGTGACATTAACATCTCCTGCAATAGAAGATCTTGTCGATAGAAGAACCCATCATGTTAGACACCAGGTAAATAGATAGGAGAAGTGAAAAACAGGTGTAGAAATTGAGAATGTTTACATAAGTTTTCTGGAATTATGTTTTAGAAATTAGAAGCTGGAGGAAGACAAGAGGTCCAAGGTACATTAAAATTATAAATAGATATGTACATGTGTATGTGTGTGTGTCGATGTGTGAGAGACAGATCTGAGTTATATTCAAGATGCTATTGGGGAAAATTTCATGGATAGTAGCTGAAAATGCAGAAATAGAAAATATTCTCTACATAATGTCTCTGAAATAGTAGGAAGAGAGGTACCTAGAGCATAGGATCGATTACCGTTTTTTTTCTTTCTTTTTCCTTTTCTTTTTTTTTTTTTAGATGGAGTCTCCCTCTGTCGCCCAGACTGGAGTGCAATGGTGTGATCTTGGCTCACTGCAACCTCCGCTTCCCGAGTTCAAGTGATTCTCCTGTCTCAGCCTCCTGAGTAGCTGGGATTACAGGCGCCTGCCATCATGTGCCGGCTAATTTTTGTATTTTTAGTAGAGATGTGGTTTCACCATATCAGCCAGGTTGGTCTCAAACTCCTGACCTCAGGTGATCAGCCCGCCTCTGCCTCCCAAACTGCTGGGATTACAGGCATGAGGCCACCACACCCAGCCCCGATTACCCTTAAGTAGGAGGTACATTCTCTTCCATTGAAAAAGAGAGAGAGCAGAGAATAGATGCACAGGCAAGCAGATCTGTATCCATTTTGTTGTGGGAAGTTGCTTCCTCTCTGATGTTCTCTCTCTCTCTCTCTCTCTCTCTCTCTGTCTTTCTCTCTCTGTTTCTCTCTCTCGTGCTTCAAGTAGGGAATGATTAGTGAGTGATATTGTTTGCTAAGTAGTAAGAAAATAAAGAAGGGGAACACAGAAAGAGTGTTTCATAGAAAAATGCTGGCAATGTCTAGAGACATATTGCTCACTGGTTTAGTCTCCAGTTTCCTCTCTTTTTTGCTCCTACCTAGATTTCCAGTTTAACAGACCTCAATCCTGGAAGTCTGTGTCTATATTTTATATTTTAGGTGAGACTACACATAATAATGCCAAAGAGTTCATCATAAAATACTAGCCTCTTTCAGTAATAAATATCAAAGCCCTGTTTCTAAGCATTCTGTGGAATTAGGGAAACAAGTGATTTAACTATATTAAAAAAAAAAAAGTTAGGCTCTAGATTTAACGTTTTCAACCTCATTTGATCTAGCAATATTCAAGGAAAGGCCGTACAAATTATTTTGCATGAAATTAAAATGTTGAACTTTTTCACATGTCAAAAATGCTTTGATGATGCAAACTTTTCTTAGAGATTGCATATTTGAAGGCATAAAAAAGGATAAAGTTCAATCACTGATTTTTTTTCTCTTTTTGTGGTGAAAGTTGAACATGAACAATGCAGGTACCCATTATCTGTGCTAAGGCAAGGCATACATACCTGAGAGACCTACAGACTTACTGCCATATGGATCAACTCCCTGCACGATGGGACTCTCTGTGTCCTGAAGGGACGAGAGCTCAGAGGGACATAGTGACAAATGGGAAAGCTACGTGATGATGAGACTCCCCAGTTGAGCACACAGTTGACTACGGCCATGGGAGAGAGTGTGTGCAGGTGGGATGGGAGTACAGGTGAAGCTTAGGTAACACCCGTACCTCATCATCCCCTGTGCGTCTGTGAAACCGCCTTTACAAAATTATACCTGAGGAAATTATGACAGTGAAAGAAACCAGACCTAACCAACTCCATCTTGCTTCTAACCTTTAAGCTGTCCTTGTTCATTCCTGGACATAGATTGAATTAATTTGGGGAGGAATTCAATTCTTGGTTTGACTCTGAAACAAAATTGATCATGGCCCTTTCCCGAAAAGACCCCCTTCTTGCCTGGGGACCAGTCTGTCTTTGCAGGACTAACAAATTAGCTGTAAGATTAGACATTATGGTTTAGGGGTCATGCAGCCTCTGGTTCCAAGTCTGAACCTCCCCAGATTGCTCCTGGGATCACATCACTATTGTAAAACCTAACATCAGTGCTTGAGATACGTTGCAGACCCTGCACCTGGTGGATCAGCTGACACCACCCAAACCGGTAATCTGGCCCAACCAGTTCTGCCATCCATCGCACCCGGGAACAGCAGACAGCAAGAAAAACTCACTTCCGCCCCCTGTGATTCCATCTCCAACCTGACCAATGAGCACTACCGGCTTCCCAAGCCCCTGCCCGCCAAATTATCTTTTTTTTTTTTTTTTTTTTTTTTTTGACAGAGTCTTGCTCTGTCGCCCAGGCTGGAGTGCAGTGGTGCGATCTCGGCTCATTGCAAGCTCCGCCTCCCGGGTTCACGCCATTCTCCTGCCTCAGCCTCCCGAATAGCTGGGACTACAGACGCCCCCCAACACGCCCGGCTAATTTTTGGTATTTTTAGTAGACACGGGGTTTCACCGTGTTAGCCAGGATGGTCTTGATCTCCTGACCTCGTGATCCGCCCGCCTCGGCCTTCCAAAGTGCTGGGATTACAGGCGTGAGCCACCGCGCCCGGCCGCCAAATTATCTTTAAAAACTTGAATTCCTGAATGCTGGGGAGACTGAATTGAGTAATAATAAAACTCCGGTCTCCCACACATCTGGCTCTGCGTGAATTACTCTTTCTCCATTGCAATTCCCGTCTTGATAACTCGGCTCTGTCTGGGCAGCAGAAAAGGCGAACCCACTGGTGGTTACGTCTGTGTCCTTACCTCTGTTTTCAAACACAACAAGTGTTCCACTACTAACCAGAAACCAACATTCCACCAAAAAATTATTCCAGTTGTACAAGCTTTGAACCAGTTAGGGAGATTTATATTTAAATACAATTTACATGTAAGAAGGGTATTTAGATTTGGGTTTCGGTTCTCGTTGTTGTTCCATACCTTGGTAAGCAAGTTTAAATCCTTGCCGGTTTTGCGAATGGTCACTATAAAAGTGGATGAGGGTTTCATGCGTTGTGCTGAGCAGGGCCGCGGGGAGATCCGTGCCGCTAAACTGTCCAATCATGGGGCTGGTGTGGTAAGGTCCATTTTGAATTTCAAGGAAGTCATGATTAGCTTCGGTAGAAAAATTCAGAAACTGAATATGTGCACCTATGGAAAAACATGCAAACTTAATGAAAGTTCATATCAAAATGTATAAAATCAATGCTCATAAAAAGGGACTGAAGTGTTAGCAGTCTCCCTAGACAATCCCTCTCTGTGACACAGAACCATGCCGTGGAGGACGTCATTCACTGTGGATGACAGCAAACCCTGGCTCCATCTTACCTCTGCCACTTTTTGCCGCATGGTCTTTTTCCATGACACTCACGTCCAGAAGTCAATTTGTTTGTGAAATATGAATATTACCAGCACCGTACCACAGAGCTACACAGGTAGAATCCTTAGGTAACAACTAGCACACACACGCTCGGGGATGATTTTCTCCAGTGACTTTTACAATTATGACAATCTTAAATATGAAGTTGTGATCATCTGTTACATCACCCAAAAGCTAACTGATAGCTTTATCAAGGAAAAACAACAACAACAACAATTTTGGTTTTAAAACACGCCACAGAGTTTTTTTTGTTTTTATTTTGTGTTTGTCTGTTTATTTTGTCTGTTTATTTTGTCTGTTTTCCTTGTCCCACAGTTCTATGCAACCAACTTTAAAGGTGGCTTTTACTAACTGGACGGTCATACCATAGCACAAGTTTATTAGTTTAGCAAGTGGTCATTTTCTATTGTGTTACGTGTGCAAAACAAATTATTGATGTTTGTGAGAAACCCAATCTAATCAACCGCACCATAACTCTCACAATTAAATCTAACAGCCTGGCACAGTTGAGAATACCAAAAGACTGTTCAAATGACCAGTATCTGTGATATCATACTGATCTGTGAATTAAATAAACTATGGCTGATAATTTAAAAGGAAACAATAAAAATAATTGAGAGGTATTTGCATTGTGGCATTTTTTTTGAAAACTTATTTGACTACTATGTCTTAGATATTCTAACTCATTTAAGCAATTTATATAGAACTCCAAAGACATTAGTCTTTGCATAAGTCCATGCAGTTAAGCTGGGCCGTAAAACCTAAACTGAGCCAACTAACAGTGGTTGTAGAGTGTTATTCCAGTATAAAAGAAAGCTTTAGTCTGCATGGTTCTTCTGTTTTTGATAGATGAGAACTTTAAAAAATCTTTTGCATCTAATATATTTCCTAGATTGGGAAAATTAAAGATAACACCTACTTGGGTTTTCCTACTTCATTGGAAGTGCATAAAAATATTCACACAAACACATCCACTCAGGTATCAAAGGAAAACACAGTTGTCAGAGGGCAGTACTTTGTAAAAAGGAAGAAAAAAGTCCAAGTGAAAAATTGTAGGGAGGAAACACCTAAAATCTCTCAACAAAATTTAAAGTCATAAAAGAAAAACAATTTCATTAATTATGGAGAAACTTGGCAGGGAGAAGCAAAAGGGTAAATAGTGCCCTGCTTGGTGGGCATCATGTAAGGCCAACAGTATGCCTGGGGCCCGATTTGCCAACCAAGTTTGCTCCCAGCACAGTAATCCTCACCGTGCTCATAATTTACAGGTGAGCAAACTAAGGCTCTGAAATGTTAGATGTTATGTCTCATGTCACACGGGAAATGGCAGAGTGAAGTTTAACCCCGCACTAACTGACAAAGGCCTCACTTTTTCTGGTTTGGTATGCCAATAGGCTAGACAAGAGCTGACAGTCTCATGATGGTAAAAATATTCCACTCTTCTTGGAGAAAATCAGTTTGTATTATGTTCAACCTAGATTGAAAGAGGATGAATTAAAAAAAAATAGAACGTGAAAAACTGCAGGATGTGGCTGAGGAGACAAAATACAGAAGAAAAAGAAAGATCTTTAATAATTTAAGCAAAATTTAGAATTCTTTTTAGAATGAGTAACTAGATTCATATCACGTTGTCCAAGTCTATAGACCGGTACTACATCGCCAGTCAAGAAAGGAGCTGTGATGGTCTTGGCCATTCTAACATCGTCTGCTGTATACAATCAAGGTGGAGCAACTCTTTAAATTTACAACATTTCTGCAAATATTCAAAAACGTCAAATACTGCTGTTTGTTGAACAGCCACCAGTGAGCTGTTAATTTGTTTCTAAACTCCAGAAAATATTTTTGTTTAAAAGAAATTCAGAAGTGAGAAAAAAAGAAAGAAAAAAAGGGAGAGAAAGAGGCAACAAGGGGGGGGGAGGAGGGAGGGAGGGAGAAGGGGTAAGGGAGGGAGGGGGTCCAAGGGCTCCTGTGTCCCTTGGTTTGGAGCTGTCTCCTCTGCCTGCTGTGACAGCTGCGCTCCTGGACTGCTCAGCCAGTGGCACATCCAGATCTGCTTGTCCACTTCCCACTACTGAGCTAAAAACACAGTTTGGTGGTATGCCCACAAATCTAATAAGAATGAATCTTGTTACTAATAAGTAAACTAGAGTAAAGAGTTGTGTGTGTGAGTGTGTGTGTGTGGTGTGTGTGCATGCATGCATGCATTTGTGTGTCTGTGTGCACGTGTGTTTGTGTGACTGCCTTATGAACATTGAATCCATGTGCTCCACAGAGTTTTATAGACATTCCTCACATTAATCACAATCAGGCGGAATCAAGAAGCTGACCTGAGAGTAACAAAAAACAACCTGTTGAATTGCTGGCACTTCTACGTATGTCCAGAGTACCAGACAGAAAGGAAAACTGGGGCCAGATTGGAACACTTAATATTTTATGGTAGGGAAATGGCTGAGAATGTGCTCGCTTCAGATGCGCATATGCAGACTTCAGATATATTTATCCAGAAACACTTTTTGAAATTCATGAACCGGCACAGTCACGAAAGATAACAACTTGCAAGGGGATCAGGGTGCAAAGAAATGGAGGACATCCAACGTCTCAAAAGTACAGGATCTAGTGAAAGTGGTTTGTTACTGATTTGGAATTCAGCTTGAAAAGGAAATGGAATTATGACAATTATAATATTGTGAGCAAAATTACCATTTTAAGCAGGATAAATTATACAGCCACATATCAAACTACCTAATACATATCAGAAAATAGAACAGAGCCCAGCTCTAATCTGGCTTCAAATAGAATTATTTAGCTATCTAATTTTCAGCAAATTGCATCCAGTTTGACATTGTAAAGCCCAAATAAAAGGATTAAAATAAGCATAACCTGGTTATCCTTCTATTGTCTCAGAGAGTACTAAAGCATATATATTATTTCAATAACAATAAAAAATCTGAATACTTACCTTTGGTGGAACTTACCCAGCACTGTCTTATCCGATTGTGATTACATATTGAAAATTAAGTGCCAGTGACAAGTCACCTGCACAGAGAATTTTTGCCTTTAGCACTGACAAAACTTTGAATAGTAATGTGACCATGATCTCAGAGTTAAACCCTAGTTTTTAGTTGATAGAACCTGTGAATATTACTACCTCTGTTTTGCAACTTCTGTGCGCAATAAAATATAGCAAAAGTGTTAATACCTATGGAATTTATTGAACATTCTAAAGAACCTTTTATATTGTCCCTATGTTTCTAGAAAGTCTGATGGCATGGTAATTTTGGAGAGCATTGTGTGCACTATTAGTGCAGTAGATTTTAAGTATAAAAGATAATGGGGTAAGGCAGATAGAAAGCTTCATTGCATTTCTGTTAACTGTGCCCTTAGACACTCTCAAGAAAACAGAGACCGAAATCCTGAGTTGTTGAGCTCTGCCAGAGCATCACAAAACAACAAGCCAAGTCTGTGAAAAGGAAAGAAAATGGCACACAACTATCAGGTTTAGCTACTAGATAAGTAAACCAGAATTTGGTTTAACTATTAAAAACAGCACTTAAATAATACCCTATTCCATGCATTTACAATACTTCAAAATAGCCCTATGTGACTGATATTATATTATATTCCCTTTAAAAATAAGGAAACAAGTTTCAAAAACATTGGAGTATCTTGTGCAATCACTGGTAGGACTAAGATTTCTACTCAGCTAAACTCAGAGCCTAAAATTGTGAGCAACCACAGCTTATGCTGCCAACTGCCTCAGTCCTTTTGGCTAGAGTTCCCTTGGTCATTTTGAGGGACAGGCTGTGTGGGTCACTGTCCCGCAGTGGGTCACTGTTGGTTACTGAGGCAGGGTATAGAAAACAGCTGTTTCTGGAATGAGTAATTAGGAAAACCAGGTAAGATAATTTCCACATGATGCCAAACCAGTTAATCGCTTTTGCCTATTTAAATTGTGGCTCGATACACGGGAATGGGCTCTGGGAGTAGAGCTAATCAAAATAATTATTTGACTAAACTGGCAACTGCTTAACTCCTGGATTAGACAATCGATCAGGCAATCCCATGCTTATCCAGTTGTATGGGAAGATTCATAATACCCAATAAAATCCTCCCAAGGTGAAAAACATCCCATATATTTTTCTTCAAGAAGTGGCAATAACGTCTTATATTCCGGATAAGTGTTATTACTCAGAGTAACTGGAGGAGCACGCTTACTGGTAGGACAGCTGTGCCCTGAGAATCCAAATCCCAAAACTGTCCATCAAGGAAACAGATATGTATGTTCAGATATTAGAGATACAATCTGAAGCCTAGAAATTAAATTTAAGAATGTTTTGCAAGAACAATTTTTTATTTTTTCTTTTGTAATTCACTTTGGAGTTTTGATTTGTCATGCTGATTCATACTCAATAATCTTCTATCTCTATATTCAACTTGCCAAAATCTCACGATTTCTACATTTTTACACGAAAGCAACTTTTCTTAAATAAGTAATATTTGTAAGAATCTTGTGAAAACCTCTGTGCATTTCTCATCTTATTTAGATTGAAAGTGCTCTTCTATAAATTGGAGAAACGCTTCCTGAAGGAGTCTGACTCCAGCATCCAAGGAACTGGAGCTGCTCTGGGAAGATGCCAAACTCATTTCCTACTTCAGCCGGGGCACTGAGTCAGAATTTAGGAAAGAGACCAAGGGAAGCTACATTGTAACAGCACAACCTCCATTGAGGCTTCCTGCACACAGTAAAATACGAGCACCCTGGGGGGCAGTCATTTTCCTTGTTACTTAGTGTTGCAAGTTTAAGTAGACGCAAAGTACAATAAATCTGACACTCTCTTAGGGTCTAAGGCAATCAAGCTTCCCATAATGTCTGTTTCTTGTTGAAATTTCCAGTGATACTTCAAAGGAAATATTGTTTAACACAGTTTCCCAAACCTCTGAAAACCGAGGAGGGGAGAGGCAGAGTAGTGATGGCAATCCACCATTTGCACTTACAGGAGGAGCTGGTTAACTGGTTACTTGCGTGAACTACCTATCACATACATGCCTTTTCTCAGCATTAACAAAGACATATCTTCTGGCTATTCTTTTGCAACCTGATCACCAAGATCATCCTAACAGCATTATCCTGGTAAGATATTTTTTGTGTGACGTCAGTTGAAATACCTGTCTACCTTCCCAATCTCCCTGCTTGTCCCATTAGGAAATAAGGGACCCTTTTCTGAGTTGTAACCACAGGAAATGTTCCAGAATCACTTTATGGTTTGGGTATTAATAGGAAGCAACATGAGAGATCAAAAAGGGGAGAAATCATAATTACAAGATAATTGTGGTCACCTCTGCTATATTCCCATTTTGTTTTACGTAAAAACTTCTGGAGTGAGTGCTTGATTTGTAAGTGCAGATGTCTGAGCTTGAACCCCAAAGTTACTTCCTCAAAATTTCCAAGGGTGTGATCTGATATTTGCTTATGATTCGGGAGATTCTGAGAAGAGCTTGCTGACAAGAATAAGGCAAGGTTCAGAGAAAGAAAAATGAGCTGTGCAGTGCTGTGGGTATAAATTAGGAATTGAACAGGAGAATCTGACTCAGATGAAATCCTTCACATGCGGCCGAAGTGTGGTTTGACATTTGACAACAAGTCTCATGACGTTGGTTTAAAATTCATGGGCATAGAAGGGAGACTTCAAGCTCTGGTAGTGGATATTACAAGGGAGAAGAGGCAGAAATTAAAGAAGGCCATGAATACATAGAACTAATTTACTTAAATGTTTTTCACTATAAAACAATGTGGGGTTGAAAGCTAGGTAATAAAATTTTCTCAGATTCTGCAAATTGCCCGAAAATGATTTAAGCCCTAGAAAGAACTCCTACCAGGGGCATCATAATTCCAAATGTTGACCACGTTAGGGGACACATCGCCACTCACATGCCTCTCCTCCCAATTTCTCACTTCATATCTATTACTGTTTAGAGGTTATAAAATTTATCACAGGCAAACCTGGTGCGTTACTCAAATGTAATCTATAACAAATTATGCTGAAGCATACCTACATCTATTCTAAAAAGCTAGGGATAATACTTTTCATGCTTGTTTGATTTGAGATAAAGTTTCTTTTCTCCTCTTCTAGATCCTCTTTAAACCCTCACGCTATGCAATAACCAATTTTTTAAGATTTACATCAGTTTAAAGATATTTCATAAGTTATTTTTCATTTCAGTCTTTCTTTAAATAGTTTGTTTAGGTTTATAGATCCCAAATATGAATTTAGACAATTTGGTTCCATTGAAGTTTTTTCCCAAATTATTCTCTCGCACAATAGTTTATAAATAAAAAATAAATAAGAAAATATACTAAATGATACCCTTCTTAGAAATGATAAACTAGTAACATTGGAAAAATAAGTTAAGAAAATATTTATACCAATTTCATTTTATTCATAAATAGAATGTTTCCGGTTAGTTTTGAGAAGAAGGTGGCAAACATTTGGAAGAATAATACAAAATACAGCTAGGTGACTTTCTTATTTGTTTCACTTTTTTGTTGTTGTTGTTGTTGATCACGTGCCAAACCCTGCACTAATCTTCTAGCCAGAATTTTTGTTTATTTATTCATTTACTTACTGAGACAGAGTCTTGCTCTGTCACCAAGCTGGAGCGCAGTGGTGCGATCTTGGCTCACTGCAACCTCCACCTCCCGGGTTCAAGTGATTCTCCTGCCTCAGCCTCCCAAGTAGTTGGGATTACAAGCAAGTGCCACCATGCCCAGCTAATTTTTGTATTTTTAATAGAGACGGCGTTTCATCATGTTGGCCAGGATGATCTCGATCTCCTGACCTTGTGATCCACTGGCCTTGGCCTCCCAATAGCCAGAATTATTTTAATTAACCCTCACCATAAACTTATGTGGGTATTTCAGGTATAGAAATGAGGAAACTGGAGCCCCTGTGCATTAACTCATTTAAGAAAACCACACCTCCTTCAGGGATAGCTGCAGTTTGCCTAAGATTTCTCTCATTCTCTGATGTTAATGACTATAATAATTTGACCAACAAGGCTCCGATCCTTAAGAGCGCTACCGCTGTGTAAACTAACCCGGGTTACACATACCTCTGAAAGAATTCTTAACCCCTGACTCCAAAGATTAGTTCAATAAGTTCATGTCTCCAGATCTCCAGGGCAAGGACGATGGGCCCAGCTTGGGAGAACAGTGGAAGCAATGTTGCTGAAAGTGATTCACAGGTCTCCGTTTCATTTAGCCCTAGCAGAATCACTGCCTTATGCTCGGAGAGAGTATGATTGAAAAAAACAAAACTAGCAAACTAAGAAACCTGGGAGCAACAGGGGCTCCTATAATAATCCTTCCACAGAGTCTCTCCCTTCCTTGACCACCACCGTGGCCTCCTACGGATAACTGGGAGGTGACGGACTCCCCAGGCCGTCCCCATCGAGCTGCTCTTCCACAGTCCTCCTCTTTCCTTGTGGAACAGTCATGTTGGTCAACTGCATTTCCCACGTCCAGGGCCTGATTGACCTGTCAGGCCGTCATTCTGACTGTTCCTTCCCCGGCCACTCTCTGCTGAGCAAGTCCACCCTGACTGCTCACTCCTACTGCTACTGCCATCCTGGGCACAGATTCTAAAAGCAGAAGCTTTGAATAAAGTGTGTGATCTTCTTCCAGGGCAGTTATTTCTATTTATGGTTGTATTCATTCATTCATTCATCATTCAGCTACTATTTAGTACAGAAATACCCAGCTACTCTGCCCTAGGACATTCACTAAGTACCTAACTTGGTCTACCTAAAGTGAGTGCTGTAGAGAAAATCACAAGTAGGCAGACTCGAATAAATGAACTAAAATACGAAGGAAACCAGGAGGCAGACAGGGAAAGGCGTGAGAGGGGATCGAAATTTCACAAAGACCATGCATTTCTGAAGAGAGGCCAGAAAAAGGTTCTATAATAGTATACACAACAATTAAATTTATGAATTATTTAAGGTGAATAACCTGAAATGTTAATAACTAGATATTTAAAAAAAACTTATTAACCTGAAAACAATGTAATATATAGTAAAAATGTACAAAACAATACTATTTCTTGATAGTTGTTTTATATTTAATTTAAAAGGAGTCATAACCTTTAAAAAGCCTTCAACATTATCCAGAAGAAACAATAACCATTACTGACTTCCAGAGATAGATTAGAAAAAGAGCTATTATAAATAAAGAGATTGATAATTGAATTAGGGATGCTACATTTTGTACTTCATATGCCTACTATATCATCATTCGGCCAATTTAATTTGCCTTGAAAAGAGTTGCATGGCTTAACTGATTTTTCAAATAAGTTTTCCACTCTCAAAGTTACTCTGCCAAAGCTTTATTTAAATCTGTACGCCACTTTCAATTACAGATACAGTTATGCCAACAGAATAAGGCATTTTATTCTGCTTAATTCTTTCCAAGATGGAAACGAAAAAAATGAACTTTTAGGAATTGGTAACATTTTCACTTACCATAGCCGATGGGTAATGAGATCCTCCAGGTGCAGTCTAAGTTGTTGGGGTAAGAACCCGGGAAGCCGGGGCTCAGGATCACACCACCCAAGGTGCTCAGCGTCCCTCCACAGGTTGCTGTTAAGTGGACAAGATGTCAGTCCTGCAGGTCCTCACTTTCTCCCTGGAATCTTTGCTCCAACCTGCTTCAGTCAACTATGCTGATAAAGAGCAAGTCTTTGGAGTTAATTTTGCCCCTAAATACAGCACACGATACAATGCTGTGTGCCTTAGTTATTTATGAGCTGTGCTCTCCCTCTTGACAGTAAACTGCTTTAGAATAAAGACCATTTCTCAAGATCCATCTTCTCCTCACACTCAAAGGCTCCCAGTAAAGATGAGTCCATGTAATGTTTGCGTCACAGTCAGGCATCAAATGGACTTCAGTGTATTAGCTGCTATTCATTGAGAGGTAGTATTACTCCCTATTGATTGATTGCTAACTATGTGGTACTTACCGTGCCTAGATAAATACATTGCATAGATTAACTCACATAATAACCCTGAAAGGATTACCATTCCCCTCTTACACATGAAGAAACCAAGCCTGGAAGAGATGAAGAAATTTGCCTAAAGTGACATGCCTGGTAAACAGTACAACCAGAAGGTCATTCCAGCTGTGTCTGGTTCCAGTACCCAAGTTTCAGCCACGACACATGACTGTCAGATAGCTTTTCAATTTCGGAATGCAGCTAACTGCAACCACTTTCTCCCCAGGAAATCTTATGCTGTGAGAGAGGGTGAAATAAGTTCATGCATCTTGCCTTATCTTGGCGACTCACATGTTTTGCTACTGTATCTGAGGTTTGACTATAAAGAGACACAACTGATTTTACAACAAACATGCCCAGTGATACAAGACGAAGCATTTGAAATTCCAATCTTTGACCATTTGTAGCCTATTAAAATAATTTCTTATATTCCAAAATTAATGCAAATGATGCCACTTCTTTTCAGGAAGCCCAAAGGAAATAGCTTTATTCTAACAATGCTCTCATTATGCAAAATGTTTTAAACAAAATATTTTCTGGAAGCCCTTTTTAGAGGCCCCCTAGGACCTGTGGTGAAGCCTTTTTCTTTTTTAATCATCATCAAGACTGAAACAACTTATTTGTAATTTGAGAAATAGCTAAAACTTAAGTCTAGTGAATATGGTGATTGCTCAAGCCAGGGCACCATATTCTGCATTTCAAACATTGTATAAGTTGAAAAATGTGAGTTACAAACATTTAAAAGTGTATTTTTGTGGTGTGAGTCATAATTCTGGAAAAGTCTTGGACACCATCAACTGTGTTGCTATTTAAAGTATAACCTCTCAAGGCGACTTCTTTGTGGCAGAGACTAGGCATCTGCGAGGCCAGGCTCCCATGTGCACTTTGTCCATGCAGCTGCTGAATGTGCGGAAGACACACCAGCAAATCTGAGTGGCATGCCTACATACATTTAGCAGTAACACCCTTTCCCTTAGGGCTCATGGGACCTGCAGTGACAGTAGATGTGTATATCCAACTGTCAGAGGTGTTAAACCAGAACAACTCCACCTGGAATAGGAGCTGGATAAAATAAGGCTGAAACCTACTGGGCTGCATTCCCAGATGGTGAAGGCTTTCTAAGTCACAGGATGAGAGAGAAGGTCAGTGCAAAATACAGGTCACAAATACCTTGCTGACAAAACAGGCTGCAGTAAAGAAACCGGCTAAACCCGCCAAAGCCAAGATGGCCACGAGTGTGACCTCTGGTTGTCCTCACTGCTACACTCCCACCAGCACCAAGACAGTTTACAAATGCCATGGCAACGTCAGGAAGTTACCCTCTATGGTCTAAAAAGGGGAGGCATGAATAACCCACCACTTGTTTAGCATATCATCAAGAAACAACCATAAAAATGGGCAACCAGCAGCCCTCGGGACTGCTCTGTCTATGGAGTAACCATTCTTTTGTTCCTTTACTTTCTTAATAAACTTGCTTTCACTTTACTCTACGGATTCGTCCTGAATTCTTTCTTGCACAAGACCCAAGAACCCTCTCCTGGGGTGTGGATCACAACTCCTTTCCTGTAACACAACTACAGGGAAGACATGAATGAAAAAGGCTGAATCAATGACAAAAAAAGGAAAACAACAGAACCAGTAAATGTGGTATTACTAAAAAGTTCCTTTTGATTTTAGCATGATTTTCACACACACATGCAGATGGAAATTATAAAATACAAACACTCATACATATCTTCAGCTGAGGACTGAGGCAGCCCTGCAGGAGGGGCTGGCCCAGGACCTCAGCGTAGACAGCATCATCAACACGGATGTCTGTGTCCCACACAGACCAACTCTCTGTGTGATGGGAAACTGATCATGGGCCTGACCACTGGGTTCATCTCCTGTCAAACATGCAACAATCACCTAATTACTTGAGAGCTTAGTTAAAACCACAGTAATCCTTTTTTTTTGCTGTTGTTTATCTAGAAAACTACAAGTCAATAGATAAGCATAAAAACAGAGCTCCCAAAAGACGCATATCCATCTTTTCTTCCTTTGTGACTTTTTTTTAAGACAGAGTCTTGCCCTGTCGCCCAGGCTGGAGTGCAGTGGTGCAATCTCAGCTCACTGCAACCTCCGCCTCCCTGGTTCAAGTGATTCTCCTGCCTCAGCCTCCCGAGTAGCTGGGATTACAGGCGCCCACAACTGCGACTACGCCTGGCTAATTTTTGTATTTTTAGTAGAGATGGGGTTTCACCATGTTGGTCAGGCTGGTCTCGAACTCCCGACCTCAGGTGATCCACCTGCCTCGGCCTCCCGAAGTGCAGGGATTACAGGCCTGAACCACTGTGCCCAGCCCTTTGTGACATTTTAAGGCGACTGGGCTTGCCATGTCTTAGATTGGTTCAGTGTCCATCTCTGTGTGGTCATCACGTTGCAGACTGACTTCCTGCCTCCTGCCTGGGAAGCTCCCTCCACGCCAGACCCTTTCTTAGAGGTAAATAGCATATTTAGAGTTATTGGTAAATATGGTTTTTGTAAAGGGAAAGGAGTTTATTTTTATAAAATGGCTAGAGACCTTATATTTTACTGGATTGATACATCTTATTTTGTGTGAATTCCTGGTTTTGGCGGGAGAAAGAATATACAGAATTTTTACTGAAGGACACAGACACACCATGCTGAAGAGCCCTGCGGTGCAGTGAGACAGGGAGGTCCTGGGCCACCTGCTGTGACATGAACTTCACCCAGCTGTAGGGCCCTAGAAAACTGCGAGACCATTCTGGGGCTTGTTATAAATATTCAAAATAGTCAACATTAGTTAAGCTCTAAGAACACTGCTTGATATGTTAACCTCTAGACAAGTGGTTTTATATACATTATCTTCATTAGTACTTTTATTTTTCAAAATTAGGTCACGGGATTTCCAGGAGCTCTTAAGTAAAATATTATCTCTCTATGGACTTCTCCTCTTAAAATTCCCCAGTTTGGAGTAATCTAAAGCTAACAGCTACAAAAAACCTTTTAATCACTAGAATCTGTCTTTGAGATTTATCATGGGTCATGTGTGAATTTTTAAAACAATGAAAAAACTTGTATACCCTGTAAAGAATTACAGAAGTTGACATAACTTAAACATGTGCTAATATTTACGATGTTAAATAAAAGAGAAAAGCCTATTATATTTTGCAAATATAAGTTAATTCTTTGAATAAAACATCCCATTATGTAATACAAAGTGACAGGAAAGGCATATTATTTGATTCAATGCCTGCTTAGAATTGATTTCATTGTGAAGTTTAAAAAATTTCAATTCCTGACTTTAAGGGAATGCTCTTCATTTAAAAATAAATAGGCAGATTGATGTTCTGTATGAATCAAAGGCAGTTTTAATTTTTTCCTTTTTTAAATTTTTTAATTTTTTCCTTCCAAATCAAGGCTGGGATTTTTTTTTTTTTTTTTTTTTTGAGACAGAATCTCGCTCTGTCACCCAGGATGGAGTGTGGTGGCGCGATCTCAGCTCACTGCAAGCTCCGCCTCCCAGGTTCACGCCATTCTCCTGCCTCAGCCTCCTGAGTAGCTGGGACTACAGATGCTCGCCACCACGCCTGGCTAATTTTTTGTATTTTTAGTAGAGACGGGATTTTACCGTGTTAGCCAGGATGGTCTCAATCTCCTGACCTCGTCATCCACCCACCTCAGCCTCCCAAAGTGCTGGGATTACAGGCGTTAGCCACCGCGCCCAGCCAAGGCTGGGATTTTAAACATCTGTACAAGTAGCTCAATGTTTTTAGCTGACATGTTAATCTAGACATTTATTTTTACCAAGACATAGCTTTTAAAAATAAGATACTGGCCACTAAGGTATATTTTTCACTTGTAAGCAAATATGATATAGTGAACATAACATAAACAGGCATTCTTTCCTGGATGAGCCTATCATAAAGGCTGAAGTTTTTTGTTTGTTTTAGAGGTTTCGTGCAGTTTTATTTTCCTCTGTACACAATTTCATCTGCATCCCATGCAAGGCAGTTAAAATGTTTATTACTAAAAACCATTGAATACCTAAATTTATTTGAGATGTGGGGAAATTAGGCTGTCAGAAGAATGTGAAACAGATAGTAATTACCTCGCTTTACTTGTGGGTGCCCACACCACACTATGCCGAAATGAATTCTAAACAGAATGTGAATAGCTCCCAGGACAATTTTAAGGCTATTCTGTGGCCTTTAAAATAGCTAATGTTCATCCACATAGAGTTGACCACTTTCTCCTGAAACACCATTTGGCAGTATGGCATGCTTGAGGCCGACTGTCTGGAGATAAATGGGTTCTGATTACACCCCCAGCAATACTTGAGTGTTGGAAGACTGTGGGGAACAATTAAGACAGCACCCCAGAAGTGTGACCGTTATAATGATCCAGGCTCTCTGATACTCATTCATTCCCTAGCCATTCTTTAATTGAAATTCTTGAGTGTCTACCACGTGCTGAAAGTGCAGAGGTGAGTAGTGCATGTCTCTGTCACCAAAGCCTTTGGGGATTGTAGAAGGGCAAATTAAAGAGCAATATCATTACAGCTCTGCAGGAAGTAAAGTCAGGCACATGGTGGTGGTAGCCCAGGGTAGGGATGACTCACTGCACCTGCAGGTGGGAGCTCAGAGAGCATTGAGGAGGGGACATTCTCTCCAGTGCAAAATTCAAGACGGTGCCTAAACCCTCCAATAAATATTTTAATGCAATATTTGGAAAAAATAAAAAGAAAGGCAGAAAATCTATGATGAACAAAATAAGAAAATTTTAAATAAAGACAAGATCAGTACTGCCGATGTTTCCTTTTGCCTCTTTCCTGTGATAAAGTTGGAGTATGGCTGCATATGGGAGCTGTAGGTTAGGATTCCATGGAGACGATAATTTAGGAGGGGACTGTGCCATCTTAAAGATGGGGCATTGGAGCTAAGAATTACAGGGGAGGATACACTCAGGTGGAAGGGGTGACAGGAGTGAGAAGTTACTTGGATTTAGGGAGTGAGGGAGAAATTTAAGGTAATACCTAGATTTGTTGTTTAGACGAAAAAAAAAAAAAAAAAAAAAGCAGGATACTGCTAATAGCATTCTCAGAGGAAATAGATCCAGGAGAACAACAATAGGTTTGGAGAAGCCAATCACTTTGTGGGTTGGGGGTAAGGAGTGTTAAGTAACTGACCATGATCCTGCTGAGACAGTACCTGCAAGGTTGGATGGTTGCCTGAGCTACAGATAAAGATTTCTGAGTTGGGCTACAACAAAGAGGTGATGGGTGAAGCTGGGGGCCTGAATGATGGGGAGCAAAGGGCACCCTGACATCACCAACCTTTGTATTGAGGGACTTGTGACCACCATCTGCAATGCCCCTGGAATCATTAAACTCCCATCACATCACCTATGCTAAAAGTTTAGGGAGTCTCAAGGCATTAAATACAGGTCTGGAAAGCTTTTTCCTAAAGAAGCCAGCTGATTGTGCCTCCAGGAGCGCATCCACAAGACAGTCACCGGGCTGTTTCCAACATGAAATACTCTATCACTCCATCAGTAATCTGTCATTCTGAATTTTGTTCCTGGGAACATGTTTTTTCTGAGGCTAAAGGTCTATGCAGAAAACTACCCAGACTTTCAGACCAGCTGCATTCCTTCTTTGCCACAAATTAACAAACTGGCCTTCTGACACACATGTCGTTTTGGTGCAGGGCCGTGAGCGGGCAGTCTTGCCTCTGGTCTGTGCGGGCTGACCCAGACACACTGACAAGACGGAGTTGCTGCATCCAGTGGGGAAGGTGCAGGTTAAACGCATCATTCTGCTCTACTGCATTATGTGCTATTATTATATAACACGTGTTTTGAAATTAAGAAATTTAGAAGTGCATTCTTTGACCCCAAGAGTAGAGCAGGCATGTTCTTCCCAGTGTGTGCACAGCAGCAGAGTTACAGAAGGTGCATCCTTACCAATGCACAGGGGAGACGGATAGTTCCAACGGCGAACGGTCCCTGGCATACAGGAAATGTGGGAACGGCCCTGTTTAAAAGAAAACAAAAGAAAATACATATAACTAAAAACAGAGTATTTAAGGATTAAATTTTTGAGAATATCTGCATTTTTTCCTTTCTTGTTTTAATTATAAATATTTAAAAATTCAAAAATTGTGAAATCTGTTTTTACTAATGATTATTAGTGAGTCACATTTTGAACCAACATAGAAAAGTATCCATTTTCACCATGTTCCTTTCTACTAAAAACAAAATCTTGCAATGTCCTTTTGACCAGACCATAATTCGACTCAGCTCCTTTCTTGATACTTAAGAGTACTGAATTGGGCAAAATATGCATTTTTTTTTCATTCGCCAGAATTTACAGCTTTTGGCCTAAGAGGCTGAAAACAATTAGAAAGTACTAGGTGGTGATTAGAAGGCCAAAATGTCAGCAATACAAAGTCTGCTTATGGAGAGGTAGCTTCGGTGGTTGTCTGTGCTTCCACGTCACATGACGACCAGGGTTCAGCAAAGCACTGGGTCGTTTCTTTATCACAGAAAACAGAGACTTCACATTCATTTTCTCACTAGACATCCTCACACATCACAACAACCTGCCTGCAATGAAATTAACCCTCATCACTCAGGGTCTCTTTACCCTGTAAATACATGAATTTTCCACTTTCTACTTTAAAAAATCTGTTCTAGTCTTTTTCAATGAGAAAAAAAAAACAAACAGTAGAGGGTTAAATTCAAAGATGTTTTGTGCTAACATCTCTCTCACAGTAAAAGAGAGGTGATCCATGAGACCTCTGTGTGCAGCCTATTTTTATATTTTTCCTGATCGTGACTCGGTGGCCTTATCAGCCAGGTTTGCTTATCTCATAAATTTCCATTTGCCACCCACAATTGGCATAGAGGCAATTGAAAAACAATATTTAATGTATGTTAAATAATTCCAGCCACACTGGGAACGCATCAAACAAGCGTTTGCACTAATGCAGTTATCAATGGCAAACCGATTCCCCAAGCTCTCAAACATTTCATACTCAATCCACCTGCCACAAAACTAACTTTCTCATACCTCTTGATATTTTTAAAAGTAGTTACAGTAAAGAAGACCATATTTAATTTTAAAGAAGATACTGCAGGTAATTTTGTGCTGCCAGCATTTACACTCTCTGTATCCCCATTCTCCAACGCATTAAATTATCCTTACAAATTTCCTTCTGAAATAGGGAAAAACATAGAGTTCAAAAGTCTCAAAAAATTTTCATCAGAGACTACCAATAAAATGGTCATTTATTACCAATCTAGGTAATATTCTGCTATTGACTTTGTTGTAAACATTTCCGATGAGCGATTCTAGCTACAAGTTTTCTAATAAATCAAAACAAGATAGCACCCTGTGCATTTATTTACTAGTGTTTACACCAATGGGAATTTTCTTTTTTATGTTTAAAAAGACCATTAAAACAAGTTGAGAGAAGATGGAAGTCATACATCATTCCAATATTCAGGATTTACTTTCAGCGTGTGATGTCATGGCAGCCCCTGAATCACACTAGGCATATATATTTATAGACACTCACGTGTGAACTATGCAAGGAACAATGCTTTTCATGACTAATATGTAATTGATGCATCTGTTGTTCCAAATATATTAATGTGTTAGTAAAATTGTCAGTTGTTAGCAATTTAAAAAAAATCCAGAATCCTTTTTTGCTCACGTGAATGACAAACAGCAGCTTGCAAACTCAAAGCTTGGCATTGTTTGTAACGAAGAAAAGAAACACAGCTTAGTTTGCATTTGAAAAACAGAGCTAATAAACGGTCTGATGGGACTGTGCAGAAGTGCATCCACAGGCCTGTGTCCCTAAGCAGCATATTCAATAATCCATTATAAGAAATTTCTTTGCTAAAGAATTATTTCTATTTTCTTCTCTGAGAGCTGTCATAATATCATTTGTAAAAGAACGGCAACAGAAACTGCAAAGTCTCACCATCAGGTAGAAAGAAGAGGAACATCCATGAGCAACAGCAAATATTACAGTTTGGGAATTTGAGGGAGAATGGAGGAAACATGATATTTACCTGATTTCAGGCAATTATAAAGCAAGCCCCAAACCAGGCACAAAAACAGCATGTCAGTACAGACTGAGGTGTCCCTCTAAATGAGATCCTTGAGATATGAAAGACAATTCTTTTTTTTTTCTTTTTTTAAGACAGGGTCTTGCTCTGTCACCTAGGCTGGAGTGCGGTGGTGCAATCTCAGCTCACTGCAACCTCCGCCTCCTGTTTCAAGCGATCCTCTCACCTCAGACTCCCAAGTAACTGGGACTGAAGGAATGCGCCGCCATGCCCAGCTCATTTTTGTATTTTTTGTAGAGATGGTGTCTTACTGTGTTGCCCAGGCTGGTCTCAAACTCCTGGATTCAAGCAATCCTCTGACTTTGGAATCCGAAAGTCCTGGGATTACAGCTGTGAGCCACTGCAACCGGCCTAGGATAATTCTTTCTGACATATCAGGTGGATCAGGAACGTTGTGTCTTAAAGATTCAGCCTGAATAGCTTGAGTGTGTTTGGTTACAAACTTACTGAGGTAGCCCAACTTTCAGGAGTCCTTACTCACCACAGTTTCCACTACAGAGACTCTCATTCTGCCTCCAATCTTTTTGCCGAGTTACAATTATTGTGGTACCCACCAAGGTGGTGTTATAATGTAAGTTGCAGGTTTGTTCTTATGAAGGTGGCTTTATACATTGATACTGGTTTCTAATAACAGCTACAATAGTTTTCCTTTACTAAAGTGTGCCAGTTATTTCACAGATATTTTCTCTAAGCTGAAAGCATACATCACATGGTACCCATGTCCCACGGTTGATCAGGAGAAGTGAGATTTTGTATATAAAGCACTTGGTAATGCACCCCTTTAGCATTCAGTGTTTGCCAGCCCCTGTTCTTGCTCTTAACTTGATTCACTGCTACACAATATTTACCCCAATGTACATGCAGAAACTGAATTCCACACAGTGCTGTTATTTCACGGCTGTAGTGTTGCAACTCTGCATATAAGAACATAGCTAAACAATTTTCCTTTAAAATCTATCAGTGTCAGTGTCATTATAAACACACAGCTGAAATATTCTATTACCTGAATTAACTGAAGAGCTGGAATGTCAATCGACTTATATATTTCTCCTGACTTTAGAATACACATGTTTTGATTATCAATTTTTATTGCTGGCAGGGAGAATTATATAATAATTATGCTAAGTGATAGACACTATTCTGAGAGTAGGCTTACTCATGGTTAAACTAGAAAATATTAATAATAAATAATAAGAGAAAAATGACTACTCTTGCCATACATTAGATTATAAATCATTCGTCAAAACTTTTATATAAAAAACTCTTGGCTGGACACAGTAGCTCACACCTGTAATCCCAGCACTTTGGGAGGCCAAGGCAGGTGGATCACCTGAGGTCAGGAGTTCGAGACCAGCTTGGCTAACATGGTGAAACCCCATCTCTACTAAAAATACAAAAAGTAGCCGGGTGTGGTGGCAGGTGCCTGTAATACCAGCTACTTGGGAGGCTGAGGCAGGAGAATAGTTTGAAACTGGGAGGCGGAGCTTGCAGTGAGCCAAGATCAAGATCATGCCGCTGCACTCCAGCCTCGGCGACAGAGCGAGACTCCCTCTCAGAAAAAAAAAAAAAAAAAAAAAAAACCCTCTTTATATAGAAGATAGTAAAAGTTCATTTAAAAACTTCTACTTAATAGTTTTTAAAACTTACTTAAATGTTTTATTTTGGTGCCTTATCTACCTAGCCCAAAGGGGGCATTAATGATGACTTATACTGAATGATGAGAACAGTTTGCCGAGTAGGACATGCACATTCAGAAGCAGATTCAATTACTGGTTGCCAGGAGAGGACTTTCAAAGAGACAGTGTTGATATATTGCCCCTAGAATGCTCTGTGCATAGTTATTGGGAACGCATATATTTTGAAATAAAACAATTGTGAAAAATAGAATGCTTAGCTTTGAAAGAGTACATCATCACTTAAAAGCTGTTTCCAAATGGTGATGAAGATGACCAACATGCATGATTTAATATGAATAGTATGATTCACAAACTGAGTGAGGAAAACCTGGGTACAAAGTGAGGGCTTTGGCTTCAAGAGAGCTGCACAAAGATGACCATGTGTATGTTAATCCTGAGCACTGAGAATAAGGATACCTGCAGGGTGTACCCGGGCTCGCACTGGAAGGAGAGCACGTCGTTCACCATGTACCGATCTCCGATTTTGATGCTGTTGCTGGGGAGGGCTGGTTCTTGGCATGCAGCAAGACCTACAGCTAGAAATGCAAAGACAAATGCTAGAAATTATATGATGTAAACAATATTCTTACCATTTGAATAACCAAAGTTTATTTCTATTGCTCTCCTTCTGTAGAAATGAACAAAGACTTCAACTCTTTCTCTTGTTATTCTACCAAGAATACTTTGAGTACCTTTAAATCAGAGCTATGAGTTAATTCTTAAAAATTAAATTATCTTATTTTCATTACACAATGAATCAAGGCTTTGATTTCAATAACAAAATTTGTTACTTCCACATTGAGTATAAAAGATCCCAACTTCAATATATACATATTGTAAAAAGTCTCTTCAAAAATTGTGTTTTTATGATATGTAAAACTCCAGGATATTGCCCTCTTACTTCTGTTTTTCAAGCATACTTAGCAATCTGTATAAAAAAAAATTATGTGTGAATATGGGAATTCTGTTCTTCTACAAAAAAAAAATGAGAAAAAATATTTTATATTCAATCTCTGTCTCTCTTTCTCTTAAAGACAACAAAAAAGGATCTCATGAACAGTTTGTTCTTCATTAAACAGAAACAATATTTACAGAACCTAAAGCTGTAATCCCGCACTTTCCCAGATGAATTGCATTCAATTAAGACACTCACAGATTTTTTTAAAGGCATCATATAATATTGGAACTCAGCCTAAAGTATCAGATAAATGAATTCTAAAACACTGAAACCTCTCTGTATAAATCCTTATCATAAGCATAAACAAGATATGCAGCTATCATATTTTGTAGAATCAAAAATTGATTTTGGTTTACCAAAAGGTACAAACTGTCCATTATGAGATGAGCAAGTTCTGAGGATCTAAAGTGTACAGCATTGGACGTTGATGGATATATTAATTCCATTTAATTAAAAAATGCATTTGAAATGGTGCTAAGGGCTTGTTGAATACGAATAATTTATTCCATTATTCTAACGTGTCATGAAGAAAGAGTGGAGAAAGGCTTCTCTAGGTAGGCCAGCTTCACATTCTTTATGGGGCCTTGGATTCGCACTTTAGTTCTTGTACTTCACAACAACAGGAGTGAACTTATCAGATTACTTAATTGACTGGGACTCTCAGAAAGGAAGCTGGGGTGGAGGAGGTGAGTAGGACTTTAGTTAATCAGAAGGAAAAAAAAAAAAACCAGCAGGAGAACAGGTCCACTCAGGGGCAGCCCCATGCTAATGGTCCCCAGGCACAGAGAGGACGCAGCTGCCTGCACTGCCCATGGGGCCGGTCCCCACGCGGGGCTCTGCCCTGAGGCCAGTCGGCTTTCTCTGCTTCATCTGCTTCATGCCTGCTCCACGTCTCACCAGACTTCACTTTCGGAAAAAGAAAAAAAAAAAAAAGCACAAGTGCAAAGATAAAATGATTAAGAACTTCAAAACCAGCGGCCACCAAGCACGAGACCCAGTGTGACTCACACAGTGCCCGCTCAGGAAGCAGCTCTGGGTCGAAGCTACAGAGTCAGCACCAAGGTCACGGGAAACCCTGGGTCATCCCTGCATGGCTGTCACTGTGCCAGACGCATTATACTAACTCCAGTCCCCACCAGACCCTCATAGCCAGGCTCCTTGTGTCTGATATTAAACAAAAGGCAAAGTGAAGTCAGCCTGGCTGCAGAGTTGCACAGGTCGGTGTGTCCGTGTATATGAGCCTGATCTCTCATGCATGTTGAGCTAACAGTACATTTCCTCCACTGCCTGGATGTTGGAGCCTGTAAGAGATGTGTTCATCAGTGCCGACCCCAGACCTGCTGAGTCGGAGGCAACACCGTCCCAAATCCTTCACCAGCTTGCCGAGTGTTTCCCCAAATCTGAGAGGGCGAAATGGAGAGAGAGAAGTGTCTTCATCTTACAGTACTGGGATTGTTCATTTGAGAATCCCATGCTACGGAATCCAGGTCAGAATGGAAAGCAGTGGTACATAAACTAGCTGAGTAATGTCAGGCCACAGAACCCATTGATTCTGTATAGAATGAGTAGGTAGGAGGAGTGCCATGAACTTTTTCTAAGTTGAAATAGATTTTTCCTTAAATGGCTGCATTTTTAGAAGTATGAAGTACCATAAGCATTAAGCAGCAATATACTTTATTCCTACCACAGATTTTCAAGCCATTGGGGCTTTACATAGAAGATAAAACTGCTATATATGAAAAAATATATACAATCACTTAGGCCTTTAACTTCTTTTACTAATGTAAGTCTAAAATCTTTTGTTTTAACTTTAGAACATAGATTACTACATTTAAATCCCATCTTTTCTTTCCTACCACATATTAGCAAGGTCATCTACCATACATCTCTGAGTTTTTATTTCCCCCTGAAAAAAATGTATACTTAAAATACTAGGTAAATTTTAACTACAGTCGGGAATACTAAAAATCTACTTTAGGGTGATACTAAGTCATCGTCATTCTGAGATACTTCAAGGACACACCAGGTGACACAGAACGAAGAATATCGATTACAAAAACAGGTTCCAAATATCAAGACAAAATATTTTGAAACGAAAAGTGAAACATTACAATTCATATTAAAGTCCAGTTACTAAACTTGCATGTTTTACCCATAAGATATGATGTGTTTTTATTATATGTTGATTTATATGCAGTTATTACATATTGATTTATTGTCATTTTCTCCTTTCTTGAATTCTATTCAATTGATCCTCTGGGGAAAAAAAAAACTTGCATTTATATCTGGCCTTTAAGGAATCATAATTAATTTATAATTAATTATAAATAAATGAATAAAATAAAAACACACAGAAATACCATTTTGACCGGTGTTTAACATGGCCAGACTCAGGAAGCAGTTCTATGCAGAGCACAGTATTTGAAATGTAAAAAGAACCATCTTCTCTTCTCCCTTCGCCAGTGTCACTACACACCCAGTATATGTTAGAAGCTAAGAATGCAAAGAGATTAATACCTGGTATGTGTAAGAATATTTTTTATCAATATTATTTAAACCTGCTATTATATTAAACGGAGTGACAAAGTGCATAAGTGATTGATATGATCAGAGCCCAAGTATTTTCCATACTTTGCATTTCTCTCATAAAGATGCACTCATTCGCTTGCAGCACTAGGAGTAATTCAAGTCACCATGAGAACAGTGTTTTTTTTTGTTTTTTTGTTTTTTTTTAATTTACTTATTTTTGAGACAGAGTCTCACTCTGTCGCCCAGGCTGGAGTGCAGTGGTGCGATCTCAGCTCACTTCAAGCTCCGCCTCCCAGGTTCACGCCATTCTCCTGCCTCAGCCTCCTGAGTAGCTGGGACTACAGGTGCCCGCCACCACGCCCGGCTAATTTTTTTATATTTTTAGAAAAGACGGGGTTTCACTATGTTAGCCAGGGTGGTCTCCATCTCCTGACCTCGTGATCCGCCTGCCTCAGCCTCCCCAAAGTGCTGGGAGAACGGTGGTTTTTTGTCAGTAAAGGTGTGTCAGATGCAGGGGCAGAAGACAGCTAGGCTTGACAGGACAGTAATGGGGATGTTAAAATAGGGCAAGAGTGGAGCACAGGAGAACTCTGAGCTTTTTAGGAATGGGGTGAAACCTTTTGAGAGAGAAATCAACCATCTACAGAATGGCTCGGAAACAGAAAAGCCAGAAAGGAGGTGGGGGAATGTAGACAATAACATAGAAGACAAGGCAGTGAACCTTCTGACCTTTAGGGGACAGAAGGTCATCTACTGACGAATTTTTGGTACAGAAAAAATTAGACTATTTATATTTATTCACTGTATTAGTCGAAATGTGAAACAAATATGATATGATAGGAAGTAGGCAGGGTGGTGTTTGGTAATAAATATGAACCATGTAGAAGGTAAGCTTGAGTCTATACATGTATACATAATTCTCTTTTTAGATTTTTAAAAAGAATCATGTACTTTAAAAAAAAAGAATTTTAAAAAGAATTATGTATGATAATTCTTATCACATCATCTCTGTTAGGCTGGGCATGGTGACTCATGCCTGTAATCCAGGCACTTTGGGAGGCCGAGGCAGGCAGATCACCTGAGGTCAGGTGTTCAAGACCAGCCGGGCCAACATGGCCCTGAAACCCTGTCTCTACCAAAAATGCAAAAAGTAGCCGGGCGTGGTGGTGTGCACCTGTAGTCCCACCTACTCGGGAGGCTAAGGCAGGAGAATCGCTTGAACCTGGGAAGCAGAGGTTGCAGGGAGCCAAGGTCACACCACTGCACTCCAGACTGGGCAACAGAGCAAGACTCCATCTCAAAAAAGTAAAATAAAAAATAAAAAGAGAATGCTAATCAACAAGTCTCCCTTTCCTGAAGTGTTTTAGAAGAAAGATGTTTGCATTGATTGAAAGTGATCTCTCATATTGCCAAGCCAGGGGTAGCAGTATCATATAAATAATGGGCAAACCTATAGAAATAGACATTTATAAGTATTTAGACACAAAACATAGGTATCTAGGAAGACACATACAAATAAAAAGAATTATTTATTCTTAAGGCAGACTAAAAAGAAGTCACAAAACATAACTATGATAGGAAAATTCTAGATTAATTTTCCAGAAGCAGAGATATCTGGGAAAAAGTAAGCTGTCATATTGTGTAGCAAAATTTTCAAGAGAAATAATTTCTACTTCTTTCAAATCATAGCATACATATGCTTTATACCATAAATGATAATATATCATATGGGATGAAGCAATGTTTCTTTAAAAGGTGGTTCACAGGGCCGGGCACAGTGGCTCATGCCTGTAATCCCAGCACTTTGGGAGGCCAAGGCAGGTGGATCACAAGGTCAAGAGTTCCAGAGCAGCCTGGCCAACATGATGAAACCCCGTCTCTACTAAGAATACAAAAATTAGCCAGGCGTGGTGGCATGTGCCTGTAATCCCAGCTACTTGGGAGGCTGAGGCAGGAGAATTGCTTGAACCCAGGAGGCAGAGGTTGCAGTAAGCCGAGATCGCACACTGCACTCCAGCCAGAGTGACAGAGCAAGACTCCAACTCGGAAAAAGAAAAAAAAAAAAAAAAAAAAAAGGTGGTTCACAAACTATTAGGTTGGCTATCATTTTTAATGGCAAAAACCACAATTATTTTTGTGCCAACCTAATACATGACTCTGAATGCTCAGGTGCCCTGATTAAATATGAAGACAACATAAAGGTAATTCTTGTGCAATCTACACATTTAAAAACACTTAAACAAGAAAGAACAGAACACAGGCAGTGGGAAAGGAGGTGGGTCTTATGTACTGCAGTGTTTTATACAATATTATCCACTGATACATTTTGTGTTCAATTCCAATGTTAAAATTTAGACATTTACAAAGATGCTTCTATGTAAAATTGCAATTAGATGTAGAATGTAGCAAGAGAAGTTTTTAAACCCCATGAATCTAGCCTATGAAAGCAAAGAATCTAAAACACAGCCATTAAGAAGATGAGTGTCCTAATTTGACCAAAAATAGTTTAATGGCTTCACCTACCACTGATCATAAAACGTGAGCATTAAGAATCAGAATATAACAATCAGCCTCATCATGTCCCTAGAATTTATTGTAGCCATTTTTCTAAATCCATCAGGCAAAATTCTGAGAAGAGTTTGCTTGAATCTTCCAAATAAAAATGATTTTAGAACACATGATAAACATGCAATTTTAATCAAATACTTAAAACTGGACAAATGGGACTTTTGTAGATATTATGAACTGAAATGACCTTGGGCAATTTTCCTCAATTGTGCATGACTGGCAGAGTGTAAGGTTTTCAAACATCACAATTAGAAAAAAAAAAAAAAACATATTTCAAACTAGAGAGCTCAAAACAAAAAAGTTGATAAGCAGAGAGTGAGGGAAGCAGACCCACGTGAAGAGATTAATAGAGGAGTAGCATGAAACAGGGTCAAGAAATCAAAATACAGGCGCATACAGACACCTGAGTATTCAACACCCAGGTAGACCATGAACACTATGTGGAACGTAAGTGGTTATTCTCTAATTGTGAAAAGAAAACAACTTGTTGGCTGTAGTGTTTATTGTAATTAACTACATAATTATGCTGTGGCACACGACACACAGATGAAAATTCCTCTTTTTCTAGATGCGCGCAGGTATGGCACACCCTAACACAGAGGTGCTGCTCGTTATTTTTGTAAACTCTGAATTCGAAAAATTGCATTAAAGTTGAGATAATGTGCTAGAACATAGGGGAAGAAAGAAATCAAGTCACCCAAGGAGACATCATGTGAGCCTGACAATGGAGGAAGTAAATGTCAAATGCCATGATTATAGACAGCTATAAATGTGGACCTCTGCACCCAGACTTCTATGCCACCGTGTGTAAGGAGTCAGTAAGTCTTCATCACACACACACACACACACACAAATATAGATAGATAGATAGATAGATAGATAGATAGATAGATAGATAGATAGATAGATAGGGAAAACGCCATTAATAACATAGTACCTTACGAAAAGAAAATAAACTGTTTTATTTATCATCTGGGAAGTTTAGATTGTAGAGGTAAAAATATTTTGTCTCATCTGTAAACCGTTGGCAGGTTTGACACATATCATAAATGCTGTTTCTATTATTTCCACTTGTTACATCCTGCAGTCTCTTCAAAGCATAAAGGAGTGCATGTCTGGTGACAAGGGAAGTGACAAAATACCTTTGGGGGAAGTAAAATGTTCTCTCTCTCTCTCAGGGGCTCACAAATTATATTAGCATTTTACTGGTGCAGAGAAACTCTGCAGTGATGAACTCTCATCAAGTTTATTTAATACATGGTTTCT
The DNA here is from genome assembly GCF_028858775.2 of Pan troglodytes. NCBI lineage: Eukaryota > Metazoa > Chordata > Mammalia > Primates > Hominidae > Pan > Pan troglodytes. The sequence goes on from NC_072405.2 coordinate 10,156,789, forward strand.
AAAATCTCTCTGGTCACAGGACTCTTTTGGTCTACGTACCACCCACCAACAACCTGGACCACTATCCTCATTCATGGGTAGATGGTAAGTAATGTATTCAAGGTCATAAACCAGGAAATGACATAGCCTCTGCATTACACATGGGCAGGAATCATGCATCTCAGTGAATTACAGACTCCACCCCAAACAGTACAGCCCTGTTTACATCCTAGGAGAAACCAGAGGAGAAAAGTTTCAGGACTTTGGATTTGGCATTGATTTTTTGATATGAGACCACAGTCACAGGCAACAAAAGCAAAAATATACAAAAGTGACTACATCAAACATGAAAAAGAAAACAATGGAGTGAAAAGTCTACATTCTGCTGCTAAGTGAAATAAGCCAGTCTCAAAAAAAAAAGACAAATATTGTATGATTCCACTCATATAAACTATCTCTAGTAGTCGAAATCATAGAAAAAAAATGGAAATGTGATTGCCTAGGGCTAGGAGTAGCAAACAGACAGAATTAGTGTTTAATGAGTGTAGAGTTTTGCAAGATGTGAACATTGTAGAGACTGGCTACAAAACAATGTGTATATACTTAATACCACTGAACTGTACGCTTAACAATAGTTAACGTGATGTCATGTTATTTATATTTTTATCACAATAAAAAGGACTGGAGAGCCCACTGAGTCTAGACTAGAAATATAGCACAAGTTTGAACAAGGCACCTGTGAGATATGGCACGGTTTCTTTTCAAATAGCATGCTCAGCTTCTTATTCTCTAATTCCAAGTACCCCCCACTTTCTTCTCCTTTCTTCTTTCTGGTTTCGCTACATGCCCAGACATGCCCCAGCCCCAGCTCACATTCCTTTCCTTATGTGAGAATGGGCTGGCTCTCTAGTCCTCTGTGGATGACCCCTTCCTCCTCTCCCCTCTCTCCCATCACACGCCCACCTCATCTAAGAAAGTTTAAATGTTTAGCCAATTGAGTCTAAAATGTGCGGTCTGACCCCAGCCAATGGGGAAAGGACACAGGTTCAGGAGTCGCGTTAGGCATAAAAGCTTCTACTCTCCTTTGCGGCGCTGCCGTGGCAGCCAGCCCTCCTAGAAGCACCCTTCTGCGCAAAAGTAAATTTCCTTTGCTGAGAAATCCTGTTTGAGTGCTCATTTTTCTTTACAACTCCGAGTTTTATTTCTTTTTATTTTATTTTTTTTTTTTTGAGACGGAGTCTCGCTCTGTTGCCCAGGCTGGAGTGCAGTGGTGCGATCTCGGCTCACTGCAAGCTCCGCCTCCCGGGTTCACGCCATTCTCCGTCCTCAGCCTCCCAAGTCGTTGGCACTACAGGCACCCGCCACCACACCTGGCTAATTGTTTTGTATTTTTAGTAGAGACGGGGTTTCACTGTGTTAGCCAGGATGGTCTCGATCTCCTGACCTTGTGATCCGCCCGTCTCAGCCTCCCAAAGTGCTGGGATTACAGGCGTGAGCCACCGTGCCCGGCCCGAGCTTTATTTCTAACAGCACCTCTAACGTGTGCTTTACCCTCCCATAGCACAGACTATACTGCATTTTAAGTCTTTTGTTTACAGCTCTCTCATTCTTTAGCATGAGCTCCTAAAGAATGATCTTGAATGGCCATTGTGAATTTAATTTTCAATTAATCCATGGATCATGCACAACTGTAGGAAATACAAAGCAGTTCATAAATATGTGAAGATCAAAAATTGTTCACACTTTAAAATAGTGAACTGTGTAAGTTTTTATTTAAAATGGACTATTGAAAACAAGATATGGTCACAGAATCTACCCCTGATTTCTTTAAAGCATTTTCCCACTCATTGGACATTATTACCTAATAATTACATCACATGAAAAGAAACGAGTCAACACACTTGGGTGATGAACTAGTTGCCACATGATTTAGAAATGCCATAATAAAGCAGGCACACAATGTTGAACCACTGAAGGATTTTCAGCAGGATATAATTAATGATCTGATCAAAGTGACATTTTGGAATAAATCTGAGCATGGTGTTGTGTTGAAAAAAGTCAAGGACAGAAAGATCACTTGAAATTTATGATTATAGTTCATGAGAATGACAAGATTTGGGGAAACAGATATTTTAAAATGAGAAATAAACAAGTGCCCCGATCAGATAGTGTTAAAAAGGCTCGAATGCCAATTACAGATCCCTTATAAAGTATCGCATGACTTCCTGGTGAACTGTGATAAAAGGCCACTGGGAAAGAAAGCTTTTACTTCATTTTTACTTATTCAACAGGAAGTAAAGAATAGACAACCTGGTGACAGAAAGTGGGGGGACTCCAAGCAGCCCAGCCTGATTTCCACTTCAAATACTATTTCCCTTTTTAACACTCAAAACTTGACTCACCACCCATCTCAATCCCACTGACATGTCTAAAGTCCACTCCCCTGTGTCTAGAGCCTTGATCAAAAGTATGACAGGACTGAGGTTTTCATAAATGATGAGTTGGTGGTTGGCTAAGTCACAGAGCCACTAGTCATTACTTATTCCATGTCTAGACTCTTTATTCCCTAGTTACTTACCATGAAACATTTGCAAGACCTACTGTAGAACAGAGAATTCTTTCAAGTTTTAACATCCAAGACATAAATTTGGTAGAAAAACATCATGAATTCTAAAGCGAGTAAGAATATCCTGAAACCAAAGGAATGATTTAAAAAAATAGAATAATCACAATTTTCAAGTGAGCACAACTTGTCAATGAGACAATATACTTCTATATCTAGCTCTCTATTGAAATACATTCTTTGTAGTATCATCCTTTAGATTTATCCATTATTTGGGAATAGAGGATATATGTGTGCTCAGATAATGCCAGTTTAACACTTGTTAAATATTTTGCATCCTGTGTCTCTATATTTGGGTTCAGAAACCCACTGTGAGTCAACAGTTTTCCCTTTCTGTAGCATGCTTCTGTTTCCAAAGGCTAGACTTACCTAAATGATATATATTTAATGAAAGTAAACTCACTCAAAAACTAAAGGATCTACAAAATCCTGAGAATTCCCTTATGCAGTAAATCCAGCTCCTTGCCTGTCTCAGAACCATGTAAAATCAATGACTTCCAATTATTCTTAGAATAAATCCTGGGCTACAACGTACTGCGCACTCTGGCTCTTGCCCCCTTTTTCAACCTTCTTTCCTTTTCTTCTTTGTCTTCCTCTTCTGACTGCTCACAGCCCTTCCTTGTTCTACATTTTTGTTTGTTTTGTTTCACAAATGTGCTGGGTTCTTTTCCACCTGGGGTCTCTGTATTGATATTTTGCTTTGGCTACAGCGTTTTTTTCCTAAGTGATTTTATGGCTGACTACTGCTCATTTTTTTTCTAGGGATACTTTTAACCTGAGGCACTGCTGTCATCTGCACCTCAGAACCCCGCCAATTTGCTTCAAGGTGCTTATCATAACCTATAACCAGATTTAGGTGTTTTCTTTCTAATTGTGTCACCACCTCAAGAATTTAAATTTGAAATTAGTAGAGACCACATTGATCTTGTTATCTGGTTGTGACTCTACTTACAGAGTCAAGAGGGCAGGGCGGGACATGTGAGTGGAGTGTGCATAATTGGTGGTGCACGTAGGGAACCTACAGGACACTTGAGGGGGGCAGAGAAGGGGAATGGAGAAAGAATCACCCTCAGGGGAGATGGGAGGAAGGCCCACATGCACTCTGTGAAGGTCATTCCTAAAGAAAAACAAACCAAACATCGTCTCCCATGAGGCACAAGGGCAGTTGAACCCAGTGGCAATTGTAAGTTTCCAATGAAACCCTTTCCCACATGGGCAACATTCTAAAACAACAGTGGAGTGAGAAGCGGCAATATTTATTTCACAATTGATGATTTTCTGAAGCAATAAGCAGGAGGTCAGCTTGGAAGTACGTGACGTTACTCATAGGACCTACCACTGAAATAACTGAGGTAATCGTAAGTGGCTGTCCCAAGAAGTGATTGTAGGATGAGTCCACCCCTACCCCTGCCTTGTCAAATACATTAGAACTTGAAACTCCAAAGACTTGTGGAGGACAACTTGATTTTAATCACTTTATTTAGGAAGGAAGTCAACTGAAGCACCATGCGATTACGTAATTTATTTGGCACCTGTCCCTTACACTGAGTAATTGTTAAAACGCCAAAATATCACCAGTAGGAGTAAAATTTTAATCTGTTATTAGTTTTTTGTGTTACACTCAACACACAAATAAATATTGAATGCCTAAAATAATATTGTAGAAGTGACTTCACATTCCCAGACGAGGCTCTGGAATTCTCTGTGATGTAAGACAGAAGCCAGAATTTACATGGTTTTAGATATTTCCATGGTCCTTGGTGTACTTAGAACAGTAGGGATGAGAGAGACATGAATAATCTTTGATTGATGTTAATGAAAGCAATTTTAATAGGACACAGGAATGCATTGTTTGTGGCCAAACTGTGAAGTTGAAGGTGGGTCTTAGGAAAATTTTTTGAAATGAATATGTGGAAAAAGATCTTATGGAGTAATTAATGTAGAAATAAATGCAGTAAGTGTCTTAACATGAGGCAATTAAGATTAGTTATTACACTATTGGATGAATGCTGGTTTATATGGTGCTTCCTCTGTTGGAGGTAGGAAGCTCTCGTCTCAGTGCACAGAATGAAATCTCTGTAAACACACTTGCTATATTGGAGTTCTGCTTTCTCTATCTATCATGTTTCCTGTGATGTTACTCATGTTCACCAAAATTCAAATTAAGAACTCTCCTCAGTAGTGTTAATGTAATATTAAAGTGCCATTAAAGCATGTATTAATAATTTGAATGTGCTTATAAGGATTATTGTAATTATAGGGGCTAATCCAAGTTATCTGTATTCAATTATGGCAACGTCCTGCCAAAAATGTTGAGTATGTTTCATTTCAAAGGACATAAGGCATTTTCCAGAATTTTAATCCTCATTTAGATATTTCCTTCTAAGTACCTGTTTTGAGATGACGAAATGAAATGGAGCTCATACATCAGTGAAAACAAGAATTAAGGAAGTATTTTAATGGCACATTCATAAGAAACGTGACTTCACAGTAATATTCTATTGACCAGTGTAATCATCAGCACAGCCAACTGCAGAAATTAATTCAGTTAGTTATATTATGTTCCCAAAATTATATCAGAAATTGAGACAGAGTCCAGGCACAGTGGCTCAAGCCTGTAATCCCAGCACTTTGGGAAGCTGAGGTGCGAAGATGGCTTAAGCTCAGGAGTTGGAGACTAGCCTGGGCAACATGGTGAAACCCTGTCTCTATTAAGAATACAAAAAATTAGCTGGGTGCGGTGGCATTTGCCTTCAGTCCCAGCTACTCCAAAGACTGAGGTGGGAGGATTGCTTGAACCCAAGAGGTTGAGACTGAAGTGAGCTGAGATCATGCCACTGCACTCCAGCCTGGGCCAGAGTGAGATTCTGTCTCAAAAAACAAACAATAAACAAACTATAAAAATTGAGACATAAAGATCACTCCTATATTTTCTAGAAAAAATTTTAAAAGACTATATTCTCACAAACAAGTACCTTTTAGAATATAGAACTAAGAGCTTATCTCTCTTAATTACTGTTTTCTTTTCAAAAAGATAATTACGTAAGTAAATGCCATTTCCTTTTATGATTTTATTGTCAGAACATTTAAAGCTAAATGTAAAGCCTAATAATAGCTATCTTAAAAATCTAGGTGGCTGATATATTTATAGCTATCTCTTTGGTTCGGCTGCCTTTAACATTTTTTCCATTGAATTTTTTTTTATTGTACACACTTTTTTTATGTTGCATCAAACACTTAAAGAGAAGGCAGTTTATCACTTTAAAAAATCTAGATACTCTTATTTTTTACATGTTTGACTATGTATTTTTTGAGTGAGATCTTATTTGTTCATGACATATTTTTTCACTATATACCTTACTACCAATTATATAAATACATGCAAGAATGACTTAATCATGTATAAGTTTTGAACTCAGTGCCTTTAAAATAGTAGTACTATATCACAAAATTATCTACATATGTTAATAATTGCAAAATATAAAAGTGTGAATCAAATCAGGTACAATAGTAAAATATTTATGTTTAGCTTGTAACGATAAAGTCATTTGACTAAAGAAAAGTAATACTTTGAACTTTCAACTATACTAAAAATGTAGAAACAATGTCTCAATTTTACTCCCACCTGGTAAAGAAATAGCGTCAATTCAAATAATGAAAGACTTGTTATATTTGTTTTCTTCCAATTACCTCTTTTTTCCTCGTAACCACAAATCACTGATTCAAACTCCTACCTTATTCAGAATATATTGTAAATGTGATACTGCAATTTTTCTATCAGGATTTTCTACTTCTACTTCCTTCTTTCCTTTCTTTCATCCCTCCCTTCCCTCCCTCCCTTCCTTCTTTCCTTCCTTCTTTTTCCCTTCCTTCCTGCCTGCCTGCCTTCCTTTTTCCCTTCCTTCCTTCCTGCCTGCCTTCCTTTTTCCCTTCCTTCCTTCCTCCCTCCCTCCCTCTCTCCCTTCCTGCCTTCCTTCCTTCCTTCCTTCCTTTTTTTCCTCCCTCCCTCCCTCCCTTCCTGAGGCTGCCTTTCCATGGGTTTCATGTTTGAGGCCCTGTTCCCTCTGCATAGGCTTCTGTATCTACGAGCAGAGCTTTAGACGTGGGAACATGGATTCCACACTGGACCATGTCTACTGCTGGGCTACTATTTAAGAAAGAGTAACTTAAATTTGCTTTGCAGAATATCTTAGTATTATATCTTATGGATTCTAAATATATTTTGTTAACTTCACTGGGTTTCCTAGTAGTGAATGTGAATTAGGAGTAAAAGTAACCTTTTAAGAAAGGCAGTGAAATAAAAACCTTACACAGAATTACTTTGGAGCTATTTTGACTCAGTGGCATACATTAACACTAAAGAAGCTAGGATAACTGCAACAGTCTTTTGCTTGAGTTCAAACATACCAGTTAGGTTTAGGATATTAATTCTGGATAGATGTCATTAGATGAGGTATTGAATGTTTCACTGTCTTGTTAGAAGTAAGCTAAATTAGAAATAACTTGGAAAGACAGAAATACGTATAAGCTGAATCATAATAATAGTCAAATTTAGTGAAGAAGGCCTGAAAGTGAAAAATATGATTATTAAACAAGTATTATTATATATTAAAATCAAAATAGTTTCTATTGTAAGCAATCTCTAAATGGAAAGCAATTCTTAATTAGAGGGAACCATTCTGCTAATAATTAATCTTTAATGAGAATATACATTAAATTTAATTCTGTAATTTATCTGTGAACATCTCTGAATGTTTTCACAGTTATGATGAAATCCATCACTATATTAAAGTTATGTTGGGGACAGATAGATAGATTTCATTAAAAAGTGTGCATTAAAAAAAAACTTCTCCACAGTTAACCTAAAAAATATTTTAGTATTGGTATAACTATCTTTGAACTAGGGCAATTTTCAAACCCCTAAGACCCTTAAAATCTCTAGAGTAATTTTAAAACCTACTAGAGAAATTTTCAGATCCTTACATTGTAAAACCGCGTGAACTAGAACAATGTAAAAATCCCATCCACTTGGGATGTAGAAATCTGCAAAATAGAACATCCCTCCCACTTTAACAATGTAAAAATACTGAAGTATAAAATGATAGCTTTTCTTGAACCCATCAGAGAGCTGCGTGGTAGGTACCCTGGTGACCTCATTTCCTTTTCTTTCTTTCTTTTTCTTTTTCTTTCTTTTTTTTTTTTCTTGAGACAGGGTCTTGCTCTGTCTCCCAGGCTAAAGTGCAGTGGTGCAATCATGGCTGTCTGTAGCCTCGGCCTCCTGGGCTCAACTGATCATCCCACCTCAGCCTCCTGTGTAGGTGAGACTACAGGTGAGGCCACCATGCCTGGCTAATTTTTGTAGTTTCTATAGAGATGAGGTTTTGCCATGTTGCCCAGGCTGGTCTTGAGCTTCTGGGCTCAAGCGATCCACTCACCACAGCCTCCCAAAGTGCTTGGATTATAAGCATGAGCAACCATGCCTGGCTTGGTGACCTCATTTCTAAAGGACAAACTCCCCCAGAACAGACGAGACCCACATGCTATGTGTGCAGCAAAACAATGGGGAAAGGCGACCAGAAAAGAACCATCAGCTTAATAAACACCAACTGCCGCAAGTGGAGCCTGGGCCTCATGTGGCTCCGGACGCAGACGCATGGCGAGTGTGCCCTTCCACCCACAGGCCTCTATCAGGGGGCTATAAGAAAGGCTAGGGGCACAGCTGCAGGCCAGAAAGAGCTGTCCCAGCCCCCAATGCAGAGGCTCTGTGACGAGAAGGGCGTGAAACACCATGCATGTCCCTGAAGCTTTGCTCTTAGGAAACACAAATCTTAAACCACTGCAGGGGTGCAGCAAAACCTGTCATTTCAGGATCTCATATTATACATAAAGTGACATAAGATTATTTGAAGGTAAGCTCTGCTCTATAAAAGGTGTGTTTCAATCTCTAGGAGACCATTACAATATTAAAAATTCTTCCCTAATAAGCCCATAGTAGGGATAACTGGGGCAATAAAAATACTTAATTACACCAAAATCTGTCAGAGAATGTGGGAAGAAATAATAAAAAAACAGATGGGGTAAATAGAAACACTCCAGTCTCGGGGCCCGTGTGTTCAATCTTGTTGTTCCTCCCACCAGCTTCCACCAGATCAATACTGAGTTCAGTAACAGTCACTGCCACCTTGTTGGCCAGCAGTAAGATCCATCCTGTACACCTTGAGGTCAGGCTTTGTAATTTCCAGGATAAATCAATATTATCACCGTTCACACAGTTGCACTCTAAGATATCTGGATATGTGTTTTGTCTTGGTTTCATTGGTTTTCTTTAGAAAAGAACGCAGAACAAGAGTGACACTTGTGTTAATTCTCAGATGTCCAGTTAAGTTAAATAACATGAACGAAGACTAAATGGCTATAGAATATATTAATAATTCAAAGATGCTGATCTTTTTGAGCTTTTACTTGGATTCTGTAAGATTACAAAGAATCTAGGTCATATACATTAAACCAGAGGATTCTGTAAGATCCCTGAGAATGTAGATCATATACATTAAACCAGACCTTCTTGGAACTGCTTTTGCTACCATTACTATTTTACAGCCCATCTTTCAAATATAAGTGTTTGGTTTTTGTTTGAGAAATTTCCACCAGTGTCCATTTGGATGTACTATGGTTAAGGGGGCCTAGTTTTCGTCTCTACATGAGAAAAGAACTCCTGAGATAGAAGTAGATGTAGATAAGCCTTAATGGCCCAGGTTTTAGAACCAGGCATACTTGATCCTCAGGATGGACTCACAAGCTCCTTGATTCTCCAGACATTTTTCAGACAGCACTGACTTCTGGTGTCATTGTTTGTAAAACAGCCATCTGTATGTCACCTTCCTAGTAGGGTAGTCTGGATACCTCGCAAGGTGCTCAGTAAATGGTGTTCGTAATAAAATGCACTTTTCATGCCTGCCTCTGCATGCCATCTGTTATTAACAGTGTGGCTAGGACCCAGGAAGGCTAAAAATGCTCTATGCTCTGTTTCTTCCATTGGAAAAACTGAGCAGACTTCAAAAATATAGGGCTGTTTTAAGGACAAATAAGTAAAAAGCGGTAACAAGTTTAGAGCAAGACCTGGCATAGAGTAAGCGTCTACTTTTTTTTCCATTTTTATTTCATGGACATAAAATAAAAATCTGAATTTAGAGATTTGTAGATTGGCAGTCCATATCTTAAAATAAATGCAAAAATATGTCAACAAATTTAAGATATCAGAAAATCTTTGGCGATTTACATCAACAGTCCTGATACCATTTGACGCTAATTGTAGTAAGGTTAATTCTACAAATACTTTCTATAATCTATATTTCTTTTTTTTTTTTTTTTTTTTTTGAGACGGAGTCTCACTCTGTCACCCAGGCTGGAGTGCAGTGGTGCGATCTTGGCTCACTGCAAGCTCTGCCTCCCGGGTTCACGCCATTCTCCTGCCTCAGCCTCCTGAGTAGCATGGATTACAGGCCTACCATCACGCCTGGCTAATTTTTTGTATTTTTAGTAGATACGGGGTTTCAACGTGTTAGCCAGGATGGTCTCGATCTCCTGACCTCGTGATCTGCCCGCCTTGGCCTCCCAAAGTGCTGGGATTACAGGCGTGAGCCACAGTGCCCAGCCTATAATCTATATTTCAAATTCTGGCATGAAGAATAGGAACAGAGAAATCAGTTCCTCTTAATAATTGAATGGCATAAACTATCAGAATGGTGTTAGTATAAAAAACAACCACTTGAAAAAGAAAATAACAAACAAAAATGTGGCATTATGTTTAGCCCGATTAAAAAATACATTAAATAATTAAAGAAAAGCTTGGATTCTCAAAGTTCATCTGAATGAGAAATATGTTAGTCTCTCTTTTTTAATGAATGATATTGTCTAGGAATAAAGAGAAATGTAGATAATTATATTGATGGGGCTGAAGCCCAGGTAAGTGCATATCTCACTGTATATAATAATAAGCATAGATGAATTATTTCACTAGCCCCTCTTTCCAAGACAAAGGAATAAAAACCCAGATGCTACAGGATAACTTTGAGAATGATAAGAGCATTCATCAATACTAACTCCCCCAAAACTATTAGTGAATTTATAAATACTATCATAAACAAGGCTTATGTTTTTCTATCTACAGAGATTCACAAAGTATATCAAAGTAGCAGATTTTCCAGACACATCCTACATAAGTAACATCCACAGTATCATTTTACACTGTCACTGAAGTAGTCCTGTTCATATAAATTGAAATAAACTTGCAGACAAATGCCCATAATAAGCAGGAAAATTTAACCAGAATGTGATACAGCCCTGTGGTTTGTGCCTGGCTTAGAATATTTATCATCAGCTGGCAATCTGGCCTTTCAAAAATATGCATGCATTTACATCCTAGCAAACTGTTTATCTCAATTCAAAAGATCACTTATTAAAGCTTATCCATGTATTTGCTTATTTGCAACTGCTTATTAAAGGAGATGAATATCAACGTTAAACATTTTTAGTGCTTGAAAACAGGTCCTAAAATAAACCTTACTCTCATTGGAAATTCTTATTTCGCTTTTACAAGGTTTACCTGCATAATCAAACGCCAAAAAAGATTTGTGAATCTGACCTTTGTCATTCCATTTATCAGACTATTAACTCCGTCTCACATCCATCTTTAAAAGGTTAGAGTCGACTGTGCGATGCCTTCCTCCAATTAAAATGAATAACACACAAATGCAGACTCCGGAGCAACAGCTCTCTACTCGTTCTTATTTTAACTGCCTTTGAGACTAGAAACAGAAGAGGCTTATGACCATAATCTAGGCAGAAGTTAGGACTGTCCACCTTCTGGGGAATGCTAATATGAGTATTTTTTAATTACTCATAAAAAACTGGTAATATTACAAGTGGTTCATTTTTGTGCTTTTTAATACAAACAACCTGAAATTATAGCAGTTATATCTAATTACTTGAGATTTGAACTTATACATTTACCCATTAATTTGTCTCTCATAATGTATATTTCTTTTGTTTGTTTGTTTGTTTGTTTTTGAAACGGCGTCTGGCTCTGTCACCCGGGCTGGTGTGCAGTGGTGCAATCTTGGCTCATGGCAACCTCTGCCTCCCAGGTGATTCTCCTGCCTCAGCCTCTTAGGTAGCTGGGATTACAGGCGCCCGTCACCATGCCCAGCTAATTTTTTTTTGTATTATTATTATTTTTTAGTAGAGACGGGGTTTCTCCGTGTTGGACAGCCTGGTCTTGAACACCTGATGTCTGGTGATCCGCCCACCTCTTCCTCCCAACGTGCTGGGATTATAGGCATGAGTCACCGCAACTGGCTTATGCATTTCATAGAGCCAGATTTCATAACACTAAATTTCATGCAAGTCTTTCACAGTTTTAGAACAATAATATTTCACTGTTTAATAAGAGCATGATTTATTTTTTCTTTAAAAAAATGACTCAGTATAACAGTGGAAGCTGTATACAGAAAGAGTTGACCTTACTTTTGTATTCCAGGTGGAAACCAGCAGCTGCCACACTAATGTCAGACTGGAAATGCAGGTAGAGTTGGTTGGAAGTACTGTTCAGCAGTGCTGGTACTGTGGTGCCTGTAAGAAACAATGCAGATAGAATTTTAATACTACAAATACATTCACTTTTCTAAATATAAAACATATGAGGATACTTATTAGGCTTACAAATCCCTATAGTTTGTCTGATTGCCACATATTTAATCTGAGTGTTGGTTTTATTATGTATTCAGCCATTCTATTTTTCTAGGTACAATAAAAAGTTACCCATTGTCTGCTCTGACCTGCTAAAGTCGATGTGACACCTTTCTCTTGTGCTTTCTATTGTACAAAAACTCCTATTGTACCATGAGGTTTTTTTGCATTGTTTTATCCATGTAATCTTCTGCTTCTTAAATTTATTTTTTTACTTGACATGAACAGAGAGGAAAGAAAAGTTCAACAGCCAAGAGTAATGAGGGTTGAGGGAGCAGTCGGACCAGGTGGATAGTGATCTGAGATATCCTTCAGAAGACGTTGCTTTTGACCCTGTATATATGCTCTTCCTGATCCCTATGTGACTCATGCTGAGTAATGTTCCCCCTGGATCTGTTGATGATTTCAACTAAAGATGCATGAAAAGGAATATATAGGGCTATTTTGACATAGTGATTTCTTTACTTAAAATGTTCTAGCCTGCATCACAGTAACTAACTGATTGGAAAGGGCAATACAGGTACCGAGGACCAGGGTAAGAAAGAAGTAATGATGCTGGCAGGTGCTGAGGAAAAGAAAATCGTTCATCACTCAGAAGTTTGAGACATTTTGGTGGAATGCATCTTAATATGGAAAAATAATAGACAAGTTTAAGTCACTTTTTTCCTGATGTGTGTATGTTCAATACTCTAGTAAAATCATTCTCTAAATTAGAGGTGTATACATACTCGATGTCAAAGAAATATCCATTGTGTAAAAATAACCACAGTGTAGACAAATTATTCAAATACTGGTGTATAAAGGGAGAAATGATAATTTAAATAACAAAGCAAAGAAATAAGTTGATAATTATTCAAAACAGATGAACATTATTGAAAAGATAAGATTGTCTATCATCCTTAGCTCACCACTTAAACTATCCAATATCCCCCAACAGATTTTATTTTTTTAGATGGAGTCTCGCTCTGTCACCCAGGCTGGAGTGCAGTGGCACAATCTTGGGATTCTCCTGCCTCAGCTTCCCAAGTAGCTGAGATTACAGGCATGCTCCACCATGTCCTGCTAAGTTTTGTATTTTTAGTAGAGATGGGGTTTCACCATGTTGGCCAGGCTGCTCTCGAACTCCTGACCTCAAGTGATCTGCTTGCCTCGGCCTCCCAAAGTCCTGGGATTACAGGTGTGAGCCACTGCACCCGGCCCCCAAGAGATTTGATCAGACCAATAACCCCAGGCAAGGACTCTGGCTGTCTCTTTATAAGAAGGTGTGTGTGTGTGTGTGTGTGTGTGTGTGTGTGTGTATTGTTAGTACAGAAGGGGGACTCTGGCTGTCTCTTTATAAGAAGCTCTGTGTGTGTGTGTGTGTGTGTGTGTGTATTGTTAGAGATGTGGTTTCACCGTGTTAGCCAGGATGGTCTCGGGGTACTCTGGCTGTCTCTTTACAAGAAGGGGTGTGTGTGTGTGTGTGTGTGTGTGTGTCTGTGTGTATGTGTGTGTATTGTTAGTAGAGAAGGGGTTGTTAGTAGAGAAGGGGTTTCACCGTGTTAGTTAGGATGGTCTCGATCAACTGACCTCGTGATCCGCCCGCCTCAGCCTCCCACAGTGCTGGCATTACAGGAATGAGCCACCGCACCCGGCCTAGAAGAGGCTTTTTAAACATGAAGTATGTCGAAATGAACGCCTAATCTATCTATCCCTGAAACATCGAGTAGGTCTCTAACGCCTAATCTATCTATCCCTGAAACATCGAGTAGGTCTCTAATGTTTCTTAACGATACCATCTGCATCCATCCACGTCACGAACTGAACGCCTAATCTATCTATCCCTGAAACATCGAGTAGGTCTCTACTGTTTCTTAATACCATCGGCATCCATCCACATCATCACATTCAAAGCTTCCTCCTTCTCCATGACCCCAGACTGCCCTCCAATCAGTCATCAGGCCTTAACTGGCGTGCATTCTAAATATTTTCCCAAATTATTTCACTTACTTCATATTATCTTCACAACAATCACCCCAGTGCAGGCAGCCTTATGTTAACCAGAATTAGTGCAATAATCTTCCAACTTGTTTTTTTGAGCCTGATCTTTTCCTAATTCAATGTATTCTCCATTCAGCAGTCAGAAAGCACTTTACAAATGTATATATGATGAGACATGTTAAAATTCTCATAGATTCCTGATCATCTTAGGACCAAATTTCACACTCCTTGATTTGGCCCAAAGACCCTGCATGATCTGACTGCTGCTTGCTTTTCTAGCTTCTTATCATTACTTGTTCTTCAGAATCATTTTTTCTTGCTTCAAGAGGCTCTGTATCATAGGCCTGGGATGTTCATTCCTTCTCCTTTGATTCACTTTGACTTTCCTATTTCTATTCATTCAAATATAACCACTTATTTCCCAAACTAAGCCACTCACTCATTCAATAAACATGAGTTTATCAGCCAGATAAACTACTAACTCATTTTCCAAACATACTAGTTATTCTCTGACTTCGTGCAAAGCAGAACCTTCCCTGATTAGGACACAGCCTCAAAAACTTGAACCTCATCAAATCCTTAAAGGCAATGAGCAGACAAACGGTGCCATGCAAAATATGACTGTGACAGCTTTAATCTGTCATCAGTTCTGCTCTTATCACATTCATCTCCTGCCTGGGCTAATGAAATAGCCATCAACTGAGCTTCAGAATGGATATTTGCCTTCTTCTTACGCATTTATTCTGCACACAAAATAACCTGCTTACAATTAAATAATGCTTCCACATTTTATTTCTATACATGGGCATACGACGTGTCTTTTAATAAAATTTTAGGTCAACTTCTTGATCTATACTGTGCTTTCAGGACTCATCCTATGGAGATGGGGAAATTTAATCTTTACCATGGCTGGGAATTCCTTTCCTGCCTCAGGATAGCCAATAGTCTCAGACTTTTGAGTCCTTGACTCCTTACTTCACATAAGCTCATTCTCCAACCTTATCCGGACCCTTAAATTTTAGCAGTTTCATGTTTTTGTGCACAGCTTTGATAGAATGCTCTTTGCCAAGTCCCTGCTCCAAAATCTAGCCTAAGTGCATCAGGCTACCACTTTGTTTTCAAGGTCCTGTCACATCCCTGCTTTGTCCTGGTTTGTCTCCTTTATAATATAGTCTTAATCATATGTATAAGTCCATTGCTTTCTCAAGTTCTCTGAGGTACTCTAGGGAACTATCAAGAACTGAAGGGACCACGGACCCCCTAAATTTATAGCCAGTTGGTCAGAGTGCAGGTGGCCTGGGAGGCCCCGAGGGCTTGCAGCTGACGTCAGAGGGGAGTCCGGTGGAGAAGCATGAAGTGCACGAACTCCGTGCTAACTCCAGGAAATTAGTGTCAGAAGTGCATTGCAGTGGTATTTATGTCAAACATATTTTTTCAAATTTTCTCCTGGCTAACTCCAAAAACTGAAATTAATAAAAAGGAGATTGTTGTTATTTTTCATGCATACAGAGGCAATGTGGTCACTTCTTTTTTTCACTATTATTAGTAAGGCATTTCCCTGCTAACTTTGGCTAATCCATCATGCAGCTGTCTTAATTTTGCCGTCTCCTGCTTTCTGCTGGTAATGCCTGCATTTGTGTGTAAAATGTGTTCTGTCACAGATTTATGACTGAGAACATTAGGTTAAAAACAATTCAATATTTAATACTCTCTTTTGAAAAATTAACCTATTTCTAATATTAGGATATATGAAGTTATCACACATCTGAAGCTAAGTTCACTTGTGATAGTTACTCGAGGGAAGGCTTAATATGAGGTTGCTGTACAGCAGTTGATAAATCCAAATATATGTGAATGATAAGATTTGATCCTCAGACAAAACGTGGCAAGACACATACTTTCTAAGCAGGTTTCACCAACTGAATTCATAAACTGTGAGGTAGGTGCTAGGAATTGTGCATGACACTCAGAGATTAATACAGATTCTGAAGAAAGTTAAATCTCTACAAACTAAAAGAACACTTTAATTAAAAATGAGCAACACAATTCAATATCTGAGTGTAGAGAAACAGACACAGACTGCATGGCTCCCGTGACTTGAAGGATTTCCTGTCTCTCTCTGATTTATCTAGCTATATTTTACTAATCTGTTAATATATTTTAATTTATTTTTCCCAGGTAGCTTTTTTTTCTCTTAAATCTTAAAAAAAAAAGTGTGACTTTTTTCACTCCTGTAACACCCATCACCTACCTGTAATGCTGTTTACCAAATATTATTTATATAATTACATTAAGTGTTGGCATCTGTGTAGATTTTAACTTGTGTTGTTGTTGTTGTTGATGATGTTTTTAATGAGAGAGGCCTTATCTTGTATTCCTAACAACAAACACAGTGTCTGATATCTAGCAGGTACTTTAAGAAATCACATGCTAAACTAAACTATTGCAAGAGCTATGTGGTCAGGGGAAGAAAGAGGTATCTCCTAGTGGAGATGGGCCTTGAGTTCTAGCTTTTAAGGACAGTAATGGGCTATTTGAAATAAAAGTTCCTAAAAGTATAAATAGTACACAGGCAGACAAACATGGATTGTGAATGACAAATAACAATAAGATGACAGATTGGCACTGTATTCCCGACACCTTAAATGGCCATGCCCAAATAAAAATATGGTTTTATTTGCTGAGAACCAGAGATAAGATCTTTGAACCATTTGAAGTGATAAAATGGAAGTTGTATCAGACACTGTGAATGGCCTGTGTGCTATCTATTTTCTTTATGTTTTTTAACCTATTGAGTAAAAGTAGAACGGAAATGTTTAGGGAAAAAATATTCACAGTTAAGAAAAAATATATATTCCAGCCTCCCTTTGCAGTAGAGATAAACAACTGACAGAATTCAGACCAATGGGATAGAAGGAGTCAGCTACTGCAAGCAAGAAGGGACTCATGAAAATTAGTACTTTTTCTGTCATCTTGGACAATTCTCTAGTACCTAATCTTTGTTCTTCATTGGTAAAACAGAGATAGCAATAATCCCTTAGAACTTAGTTGGTGCTGTCATATTGGCTAGTTTTTGTAATTTTAGTAGAGACAGGGTTTCCCCATGTTGGCCAGGCTGGTCTCGAACTCCTGACCTCAGGTGATCCGGCCACCTCAGCCTCCCAATGTAATGCCGGGATTACAGGCATGAGCCACTGCACCTGGCCATACTCAAGATAAAATTAAGCATTCATGTTAACACACGTTCATAACTGGCAAAGCAAAGGCTCAGGAAGTGTGGGCAATTGTGAGGACAGTGATGACCAGGGAGATAATGGCAATACTGATCATCATCAATGCTCATGAAGTTTGAGTCCTAATGCTATTACAATGCAATGCTATTACAAAGCAAAGTGAAAGAAAGCAGTGTCATGCATCTGGAGGCAGGATATCCTGTTAAACAAAAGCAAAATTGAGATCTGAATGACGCTCCAGGGCAATGGGAAGGGAAGACTTGCAGGGCATTTGGAGAGCAGAATCTTCAAGGCGGGTGCATTCGTGAGAGTCGGAGGTGCAAGGAAGACTAAGAGAGGGTGGACTTACAGTGGACTACAATTTCATGTCTGGCTACATATGAGTAGGGTAGAATCTCAGGACTAGCTGAGCCCACATGCTCAGTGTAATTTTCCCAGATTGCTTAATGTCAGGCTGTGCATTTTAAGAGTTGAGAACTGTTTCCTAACCTCTGCCTCTTTGCTACCTCACATTATTATTCCTGGCTTCTGCTGCCAGCCTGAGACCTGCCACATGTCCAAGCTGTACTTACTATCTGACACTTTTAGATTGGTCTCCTCCTCGTGGAGAACACAGCTTTGTTTTTACTCACCTGTTTCTTGATGGTCTTACTCTAAGACTTTCAGCACTAGAGCAACCATTATGGAGATAGAAGAATTGTGTAGGAAAATTTCTATGTGGAGTGTTTGTTGTTATTTATGTTGTTTTCTTGGTGTTTGCAGATTTTGAGTCACACAGGTGAGGAAATTGACTCCATCTTACCTGAGAAGCTTCCCAGTCTCGGTGCGGTCACATCCCCACCATCGTGGATCTCAAGGGAGTCCCAGTTCTGCTCCGTGGCAAAACTGATCACTTGGATCTACCAAACCATGACATTAAGTTAATATTTATTTTTGGCTTAACACAATTAGTCTAATTAGATGGGGTTTTGGGGTTTTTCATGATTAAGGTGTATATATGTATATATACATATATACACCTTAATAATGCCTCCAATGCCATATATATATATACATATACACCTTAATAATGCCTCCAATGCCATAATATTATATATATATACCTTAATCATGAAAATCATCTATCTATCTACATATATATGGCAAAATTTAAAAAAACAAACCATCAAAGAACAATTTATTTTTCTTTTCTTTTTTTTTGAGATGGAGTCTTCCTCTGTCACCCAGGCTTGAGTGCAATGGTGCGATCTTGGCTCACTGCAACCTCCGCCTCCCAGGTTCAAGCAATTCCCCTGCCTCAGCCTCCCTAGCAGCTAGGATTACAGGCGTATACTACCATGCCTGGCTAGTTTTTGTATTTTTAGTAGAGACAGGGTTTCACCATGTTGGCCAGGCTAGTCTTGAACTTCTGACATCAAGTGATCTTCCTGTCTTGGCCTCCCAAAGTGCTGGGATTACAGGCATGAGCCAATGTACCCGGCTGAAAGAACAATTTCTACAAATGGTACTTTTTATAGTTTTTATTCTAAAAAAATTGATTATATGTATTCAAAATATAGAAACATGGTTAGAAATATTTTGTAGAAATACTAAGAAAAGGGAAACAGAGTATAGTCTATGTATTTAAAATAACCAATATAAAAGGAAAAAAGAGAGAGGGAGAGAGAGAGAGATGGAAAGAAAGATAGAACAAAAGAATGAAAGAAGGAAGCCCATGGACCCCAGCTGAGCCCTGTTGTAGACTGTGGACTTCAAGGACTCACCTGAATTCCCGAGCCCTCCGTAACTATGATCTTCCATATACAGTTCAAGTTGTTTCCGTATGGCTCAGGGTAGCCGGGGGACAGGATTGTACCTCTTCGTTGAGTGAAATTGCCACTGCAGGGTACTAAAAGACAGAACCATATGTCATGAAATAAAGTGCTGTGGGACAGTGTTGATTTGGCATGCAGTTTTCTTTCACTGTGTGACCAGACGGTAAGAGAAAATGTACATTAACAATGATACGTTAAACGGCATTTTTAGCCAAGGTAAAATTCAGTGTATTCTCTTTTAAATTAGCAAAATAATTATTACCTATTATGCTACTCAGTTATAGATCTTGCGTCTATAAATAAATCTATCCAAGTTCTCTAAGAAGGGATGATGTCTAATGATGGCATCTCCAAAGTGAATTCTGTTTAGAATAATTTACCTACTATAATTTAAGGACCTTGGCAGAGTCTTCTCTTCTCCATGCAGACATGCATCTCCAAATGATATTAATGAGATTTATGAGCAAATTCAAGAGAAGAGGCGCTTAAAATGTACAAATGATTCAAGTGCTAATCATGATTGCGCTGGAGTTTTCCACACAAAATGAAGCAGGTAAACTATAACTAACAAGGTCATTGTTATTCAGCCTGCATTTACCTATTAATTTTCAAACATTCATCAGCACCAATTTATTAAAAGGACGTTACACAAGTAATATAGCAAATCAACATGATAATGGTTTTTTCCCAAAATGACATTATGTTCTACACCCATGACTTTAGAGTTGATGGCCTACTTCATAAATATGGAGAAGGGAAACATGCTTTATCCTTGTTAAGATGATGAGTTGTTTTATGAAACACAATAATTTTTAGGGTTTGGCTACTAACTCAATTATTTCCCATGAAACAAACTGCCCTTTAAATGGGTCATGAGCCAGATGGATTTACGTAGCCGGGATAGAAACATGAGAAGTAACTCTTTGGCACCACCACACAGTTCTGGCGGGCAGCCCCGTGCCCGCGATCGCCGCTTAGGGACACTGCTTACCCACACAGCTGGGGATCGTGTCGTTCCACTGTGCCAAGGCATTGGGCACGGACTGGCAGTGGAGCGCCGTGGAACCCTGAAGCAGGTATCCCGGGTTGCACTCGAATCGGACGATGGAGCCGGCCGAAAACTCAGAACCAATTCTCCTTCCGTATCTGGGCTCGGGGACAGAGCTGCATTGGGTGTCACTGGTACGAGGAACAGCTAGAAGCAAAGTACACAACACAGCCGTCTGTGTCTCCATCAGCAAGCCAGGACGTTGCGTGGAACGTGGGTTTAAGACGGGACCAAGGAGAGCTGATGCAGACAGAGAATTTAATAAAGCCTCCAACAATCGGTATAGAGAATGATTTGAGGAGCTGGGACCACGCAGAGCTGGTGCAGATAGAGAAGTTAATAAAGCCTCCAACAATCGCTATAGAGAATGATTTGAGGAGCTGGGACCACGCAGAGCTGGTGCAGATAGAGAAGTTAATAAAGCCTCCAACAATCGCTATAGAGAATGACTTGAGGAGCTGGGACCACGCAGAGCTGGTGCAGATAGAGAAGTTAATAAAGCCTCCAACAATCGCTATAGAGAATGATTTGAAGAGCACGTTCCCAACTGTACTTCATCCTCAGGACCATCTCAGTGTCCTCATTTCAGATGAGGAAAAAGGCATAAAATGACTCATCGCCTTATGAGGACGGATTGATATTCAGGCGATTACATTTAATCATCCTGCTAGTGATAATGAGATGACTAACCATGCGTACTTGTCCTCACAGGCCTCAGAGTCTAATGAGAAAAGCTACCATATGAAGGATTTGTTATAATATGGCCATCGTGATGTAATAAAAATCTTAAACTACCATCAGATCCAGCAATCCCACTCGTGTATACTTATCTAAAGGAATTTAAATTGGGATCCCAGAGAAAAATCGGTACTCTCACATTCATTGTAGCATTCTTCAAAATAGTCTAGATGTGCAAACAACCTAAATGTCCATCATCAGATGAACAGATAAAGAAAACATGGAGTAGATAAAAGAAGAAATTCTGCTATTTGTAATAACACGGATGAACCTTGAGGACATCGTGCTAAGTGAAATAAACAAATAAGCAGTCACAGAAGAACGAATACCTTATGATTCTACTTCTATGGGGAGATCTAAAGTAGTGGCACTCATAGAACCTGAGAGATTTACAATGGTAGTTACTGGGGGCTGGGGAACAGGAAAATGGGAAGTAATTGTTGAGCGGGTATAAAGTTTCACTTACATAAAATGAGTATGCCCTGGAGACCTGCTCTACAGCACTGTGTTTATAGTTAAGAGGGTAGATTTTTCTAATTAGAACACCTGCTCCACGTTCCATCATGTTGCATTTATTCCTCCCTAA
The DNA here is from genome assembly GCF_028858775.2 of Pan troglodytes. NCBI lineage: Eukaryota > Metazoa > Chordata > Mammalia > Primates > Hominidae > Pan > Pan troglodytes. The sequence goes on from NC_072405.2 coordinate 10,178,537, forward strand.
AGTCACCTAGGATGATCTCAAATCTTAACAAGCCCTGGCTGGGTGCCGTGGCACAAGCCTTTAATCCCAGCACTTTGGGAGGCTGAGGAGGGTGGATCACTTGAGGTCGAGAGTTGGTAGATCAGCCTGGCCAACAGGTGAAACCCCCGTCTCTACTAAAAATACAAAAATTAGCCGGGCGTGGTGGCACATGTCTGTAATCCCAGCTGCTCGGGAGTCTGAGGCAGGATAATCACTTCACCCTGGGAGGCATAAGTTGCAGTGAGCCAAGATCGCACCACTGCACTCCAGCCTGGGTGACAGATTGAGAAACAAATAAATAAAATAAAAAATGAAAAAATAGCAAGCCCCTCCAGTTCTCTCTTGATGAGACTTTCCTAGGTTCTGTAAAATGGGTGGCCTTCATTGTTGCAGCAAGCAAAAACCCAGGGATATGGAATGACGTGTGTGTATCTCATGGGCTTTGGATAGTGGGTACTGACAGGTACGTATCAGTGCAACGTGTGGGTGAGATAACTATTCAGGTTGTATGGCAGAAATTACCATCTACAGGAGATATTCCTGTTTATCAAAAGGAATGTGGGATAAAGATTAAAAAATACTTCAATTGGCAAAGAGGTCCGTCACACTAGGCAAACTCTGAAAATAGTTATGCCCTTCGAAATTTGCTTATTTTGTTTTTGTCCTCTGCAATGAAAAAGACAGTATTTAGGTACTGTCTCTGGGATTCTATCCTCCTCAGTCCTTCTGTTTCTTCATCCTAAATGCACAGTCCTTTAACAGAATGTGCTCGTATACTCATTTTCTCTTCAAATAACCCTTCTATCTTCCCATGGCTTTTTCTAACACACTGGAATCTGTTTTATTTATTTATTTTCTGTTGAATCACACCAATGACAGACATGATTTGGGTAACTGCTGCTGGGGAAGCAGTTCCATGAAAACGGAAATTGGCAGATTATTTTGATTAAACGATGTTTCAATTTGGTGTTGAGATATTTTCTATCAGAAGGCAAAATTAATAAAAGTGTCTACCTTTCTAACAGCACTGATGTGGAAAATAATTAATGATTTATCAGAATCATTCTTCTCCAAGCTAAAAATGAAATACAGAATAACTATAATATTCTATTATAGGCCGAGGATCTTTTATCTGAAATGTTTGGTGTTTCAGGTTTTGAATTCTTGTAGATGTTGGAATATTTGCATAAACATAATGAGATATCTTAGGGATGGGACCCAAGTCTAAACATGAAATTCATTGATGTCTAATACATGCTTTATACACGTAGCCTGATACACCTTCTACACGTGCTTTATCCTTGTTAAGATGATGACTTAGTTTATGAAACACAGTAATTGTAATGGTTTGGCTACTACTCAATTGTTTCCCATAAAACAAGTTGCCGTTTAAATGGGTCACGAGCCAGATGGATTTATGTAGCCTGGAGAGAGGCATGAGAGGCAGCACTATGGCACAACGGAGAAGTTCTGGTGGGCAGCCATTTTATACAATATTTTATATTTTAAAATACAAATACAATATTTTATATTTTAAAATACAAATGCAATATTTTAAATAATTTTGTGCATGAGACAAAGTGTTGACTGCATTTTCTATTGTGATTCGTCCATCACGTGAGGTCAGGTGTGAAATTTTTCCTTTGCGGAGTCATGTTGGTGCTCAAAACAAAGCTGATTTTGGAGCATTTTGAATTTTGGATATTCAGATTAGGGACGCTCAATCCATATAACAAAATATTTCTTGAAATTAGTTGTGTCATGTTTGCATGCTTGAGTATTTTGTTAGAGTTGAATAATGGCATGAAGAAAAAAAAAGATATCCCATAGAGGCTTGCACAATCATCGCAAGGATCTTCCACAAAATGAAGAGCTATTGCCAGTTTTTCTACTTACGCTAGATTGCTTACAAAATACCTGCTATCGTGGCAAAGGTTGCACTTATCGAAGAGGCTTCAGGTATTGCATCTCTCACTTGTATATCTGGGAGCTATACAAATATATTTGAGAGCTATGCAAACATATTTGTACCTTTGAGAGATACAGGGTATCACTGTCTTTCCAAGTTCCCAAAATGAGGAGAAATACAGCACCAAGGGTCATTTGTACACAAGTCACTATTAACTTTCTTCACGAACTTCAGAGTGGTCTATTTTCAAGGAAAATGACAATACATGAATAACACCTGCAACTGGCTAACATGACAAATAATGTTTTTTAGAGGAAGAAGTTTGGAAAGTGAGGACACCAATTGTAAGGATTTGAGACAGTAGGATAGGGAGGCAGGGAGAAGCTGTGGAATTGAGACATCACAGCTCCACGGAACGTCTGGGCAGGGGGTGGGTGGAAATCAGACGGTGCTGCGTAACTACATCCTCCCCGCCCGTCCTCTGGGTCTGGCCCTTCACCTGGACATTTCAGACGGCATCCGAGAGAAAAATTCTATCGTCTGTCGTCATCATTCTCTATCCTTTAGGAAATATTTCACACTGCTGTGAAGCCAAATTGAAATCAGCCAGTGGAAAAGTGAGCAGGAATGAGGTCAGCCTGGAATACAGGGTGATCAACAAAATGACTGACTTCTCAGGCCAGACAACCGTGTTTCTTCAGAGGCAGAACGCCCTCCTCTGGGGCTTTGAGGGGCTGAAAGTGGGAAGCGGCGCAAATGTGTGCTCATCTGTCGGGGAAAAGCCAGAAGCATGTTGTGACAGGTTTGATGATCACCCTTCAACACCACAAATGCTCTAAGCTACAGATAGATGCTGCTCCTTTACTGCACCTCTGTTACAGTCGATGTGAAAACCACAACAACAATCATAAAACAAATCTGAGTGCATGTAGGACTCACTTGCAATACCTAAGTGAAGCAGTTTTCTTTTTGATGTAGTGACTGAGGGACATTTTCTATCTCAAAATCATTCCTCTCGCATCGTTGAAAAATCAGGTTGGACAAGCCATTACTAGTCAATGAATTAAAACATACATCACTGAATTGCAAGCAAAATTTTACATTTCTTCTTCTTTGCAAAGAATATGCATTTTATAGGCTCTTGATACAAATGTGAGTTTTTAGATGTGGAAAACTAACTAAGCCATATAATTCATGCCATCTAAAAAGAAGAAGAAACCAAGGGAAAATCAATCAAAACATGTATTTGCCTGCCCAGAAATAACCTCAAGTAAAGAAATTCTTAATGTACATCTTTCCTACCCAAACTGAGAAAAAAATATTTCTGTGTTTTTAGCTCTGTTTATTTTCGGGAGACCATTTGATTAACCATTTTATTTTATTTTATTTCATTTCATTTTTGAGGTGGAGTCTCATTCTGTCACCCAGGGTGGAGTACAGAGGTATGATCTAGGCTCACTACAATCTCCACCTCCCAGGTTCAAGCAATTCTCCTGCCTCAGCCTCTCAAGAAGCTGAGACTACAGGCACATGCCACCACACTTGGCTAATAATTTTTTTTTTTTTGTACTTTTAGTAGAGATGGGATTTCGCCATGTTAACCAGGCTGGTCTCGAACTCCTGAGCTCAGATAATCTGCCTGCCTTGGCCTCCCAAAGTGCTAGGATTATAGGCATGAGCCACCATGACTGGCCTAATTAACTATATTTCCATGAATGCTAAAGAGACCGAGTCTTTCCAGCAGAAGACCCTGGAAAAAGAAACCTTGAGCTCCTGAGCCTGGGATGCAGGTGCTGCTTCAGGTGAGGAGCCTGGCAGAGGAGAACCCAGGTTAGAGATGGTGACCCGGAAAACATGACTTGAAAAAGTCCTGGCCAATAGACATTTACAAGCTGGGCGCTGCGGAAGGGGTTCAATATAGAAATATGGTTTCCTTTTCCCTTTAAAATGTACAGTAAATCCTTGCAGTTTACTCATTTTGGTGTGAGTGTGTGATCTGGAAGGAACTGAAAGCAGCATTGAATTCTATGTTGAAACAAATTACAGAAATAGGCCTTTTATGAAAACAGCCATGCATAAATATAAGACAATTGAAAAAAGTAGCATGGATGAGGTACTCTCCAATATGAAGGTTTACTGAGACACAGTCAATCATGCACATCAGAGGGATGCGGGAGAAGACAGGGCAGGGTGGGCAGCTGTGACCACCCTGTCTTAAATCCGCAGGAGCCTGGGAGCAGGCAGGAAAGAGAAGGATGTGGGCTCTGCCTCCCTTGGCCTCTGTTTTCAGGCGGATTGATTCTAATGTTGAAAGACATGAATTACAGGCCAAAGCAAAGTCTCTAAATGCAATGTAATTACTTAATGGCATAGAATCAATGGCCTCTTCTAATCCTGGAAGAAGCAGACTGTGCTGGAGTTACTAAGAAACAGTTTGTGTGATGTTCGGCTTTTGCATTGCGTCTAAGAATATGTTGATTTTCGGTGTAATATATTTTCTGTGAAATGACAAAGATCCCTAAACCTGTATAACCACGGCCAGTAATGCAGGTCCTGCCAGTCCCTGCTTGATGGTACAAGGCCAGGGAACTTAGGGAGAAGAGGGGAAGCTACAGGAGTCTCCTCCACTGTGAATACTCGAGGAATTCCCGGGAGCTAAGAAACTGGTATAAAACACTTTCTGCTTGATGCCAAAAAGCAAATGTACAAAGCTGAACATATTCAACATTTAAAAGCAAGAATTGTGTATCTCCCATGTCTTCAAGAAAGCTTGCTAATGCAGGGAAAAAATGTAGTCATGGTTCAGACTTGGAATATTTAAACTGTCAGAGGTGTTTGATCCAGAGTGACTCCATCTTCAATAGGGGCTGTATAAAACCAGGCTGAGACCTACCAGGCTAAATTCACAGGAGGTCAGGTGTTCTAAGTCACAGGATGAGGTAGGAGGTCGGCACAAGGTATAGGTCACAAAGACCTTCCTGATAAAAAGACGCCGTAAAGAAGCCGGCCCAAATCCACCAAAACCAAGATGGCGACTAAAGTCACCTGTGGTCATCCCCACTGCTCATTATATACTAATTATAATGTATTAGCATGCTAAAAGACACTCCCACCAGCACGATGACAGTTTACAAATGCCATGGCAATGCCAGGAAGTCACCCTAAAGGGTCTAAAAAGGAGAGAAATCCTAGTTGAAGGAATTGTCTACCCCTTTCCCAGAAAACTCACTAATAATCCATCCCTCATTTAGCATATAATCAAGAAATAATAGCAAGTATAAGCAGCTGAGTGGCCCATGCCGCTGCTCGATGGATTAGCCGTTCTGTATTCCTTAACTTTCCTAATAAACTTGTTTTTACTTTACTCTATGGACTCCCCCCAAATTCTTTCTTGCGTGAGATCCAAGAACCTCTCTTGGGGTCTGGATCCGCACCCCTTTCCGGTAACAAAACCATTACAGATACTCTTATACTTCAGGAGGGGAATAATTAGATTTCTTTTCATGCCAGCTTCTCACCATAGCTTTAGCTTCTCAATTCTATTTGATTATATCACAGCTGATGAAGTGGTTGCTGATTCAGAGTGGGGTGAAAGGTTGGGCAGGCAGGACTCATGCCTGAGCCACAGCTGCAAACAGTGCTCCATAATCACTGAAACTTGTTGGTAATGCAGGTCACTCATCTCAGTCTCCACACTGCTCCTTCCATCACTGGAGACCAGTGAGTTGTGAGCGTTTCATTCCTGGGAGAGTGGATAATGACCATGCCCGTTCATTCAACGGCAGCAAACTAAAGATAAGAGAAGCTCCTGGCAAGTGCTGGCTCACCATGGATACATGCATGCTGAAGGGTTATCCCTTTCTGAAGGGTCACTGGCCACAGCCTTCTGTGGGGCACCCCATGATCTCACTCACACCTTCTCTCATGCTTTCCAAATGTACCCATCTGCTCTCAAGAAGTGTGGAAAACACACAAAACCCCAGCAATTGCATAGATTAACTAGAATACTGCATTAAAGAGCCTCTAGACTTACATTGCTTCAGAAGTTCAGAAAGATGGTAACATCATCATTAATTCTGTCTTCACATTACTAACCAGGATGACATGGGAGGTGGGAGGCAGAAGGCTAGAGACCATGATCTGTGCATGTCTGGAGTCACACGTTTTTTGCACACTGACGCTGTTGCAAACATATTTCACAGCAGTCCCCAGCAGCTCTTTATAACAGAACTGTGTCTGTTAACAAGGGTTAGCTATCCTACAACCACGGAAGACATAAAGTCTGTGTGCAATTTGAAGCTGAATTTGTTTATGAATGAATGAAGCTGTAATGGTGTATGAAAGCACTGTTTAGAATATTTTTCTATAATATAGCTCAAATAATTTTTTTTTTTTTTGAGACGGAGTCTCACTGTGTTGCCCAGGCTGGAGTGCAGTGGCGCGATCTCCACTCACTGCAAGCTCCGCCTCCCGGGTTCAGGCCATTCTCCTGCCTCAGCCTCCCGAGTAGCTGGGACTACAGCCGCCCAGCACCACCCCTAGTTAATTTTTGTATTTTTAGTAGAGACGGGGTTTCACCGTGTTAGCCAGGATGGTCTCGATCTCCTGACCTCGTGATCCGCCCGCCTCGGCCTCCGAAAGTGCTGGGATTACAGGCGTGAGCCTCCGCACCCGGCTTCAAATACTTTTTAGGCTTCAATGGAACTACTGTCTTTCAAGAAGCAATGTTCAATTTAACTTTTCATGTGTATGCAAAACTTTTACCATTGCTGTTGAGTAATTTATAAGTTGCATTTATGATTCTAGTTCTTCCAAAAAAACTTAGTTTTGACAAAAAGACATCAATTTTCTGCATAAACACACTAGTAGGAGCAAAGCAAGAGAAGGAGGTATATTAGAAATTTATAAAATATTGAGGATGTTAGAGTCGTCATATACTCTTGAGGACAAGAAAAATAAATTTCCTCTATAAATGACGTTCTTTTCTTTCTACTTTTCTGTATCTTTGACATTTTGATGAAAACGTATTACTTTAAATAAGCATAATTTTTAAAATACATGCCTACCAAGGACAACATTTGCATATAAGACACCAGGATATTTGCATGCAATATATTGTCTGATGATGGGATAGATTTTATAATCTTTATCAAAAACCAAGGAAAGCCCCTTATAAAGGCAGACAAGGTCAGTCACTTGAGTGTTTCCAGGAGAAAAAATGTTGAGGCAGCCTAGTTTCCTTACACATCTCACAAACTGGTCTAAACATGATTCCGCTTTTGCAAAGTCAGATAGAATTTATTTGCAAAAATTAGAAGTAGTAAGAGACGGGTTGTTTCAACAGGCCACTCTCTAATAAAGTCCATTTTTAAAAACTACTGGGTAATTATTTACATTTTAATAAAAGGTGTAACTTATAACAATGTAACACCTTTTAATGCATTAGCATCTCCATTCATTCAATGGCTACTTACACAGGATCAGAGAGATCTTTGTCTCCTGATTAACTGTTAAGCATCATCCTCATTATCTTCCCATTACTCTTTAAATTACCTAATTGCTGAAAACTGAAGGGTTTTTACACTGAACTGTTTTGAAGTCATGAATTTCCCAATTTGAGATGATTAGAAATGATTGATACATAATATAACACTGTTATACTCCATCTTTTTAAAAAATACATAATAGTATCAATAATGTTTTCTGGAGGAATCTTTATTAAAGGAAAGAAACCATTGCTAAGAAAAAATTTTTCTCCAGATCTGAAGAAAATACTTAACAGTGGCCATTAGTATCTGTAGCCTCCAGCAAAACTGAGACCTAGAAAAACTAAATATTGCTTCTTATTTTTGAACACACAGTTTATCTCTGAACATGATCATTTCTTCCAGATCTCAACCTTCACAGTCATGACAAGCTCCACGCAAAGACTTACTCCAAGCTTCCGAAAGTGTATGAACAGTTTATGTGGTCATTTTTTCAATGCAAAACAAAAGTGAAACAAATTAGGAGAAAATTCTTTACTTTTCAGAATCTTTGAGCAATCTCAAATATTTTTTAAAAGGTTTAAATTAAAAGATAAGTATAAAGGTGTAAAAGTACCCAAAGTTAATAAAACACAAACACAATAAAATAGGTATTTAGTTAGGATAAGAGATGCATGCATGATATTTTGTTTTTTGTTTTGTTTTGTTAAATTTCCATTTAAGCTTAGTTTTTATAATAAAATGTGAAATTGTATAATGCATTTTAAATATATGTCCTATATTGTTCCTAAGATCTAAACTATTTCAAAATACGTAGTTAGATAAAATACTGTATTTGAAGTCATCTTATGAGATGTGAAGAGCTACAGAAAGGTAATATGATCAATATTTATTCCCTTCTAGTGCCTGATAAATTAGATATTATTGTGTTTTTGTAGTAGAAATATGAGTTTCAACTGTCAAAAAATGTAATATTTTTATTAAATAATTTTATTATAAACGTATGAACACCTTCAACTCCTTAAATATTACAAAAATGCAGCTGAGATGTTTTGAGTGCTTTGTCTGAGACTAGCCGTGTGTGCAGCATCAGGAAAGACCACAGTGACATGTGGAGACATGTGGAGTGACGCTTACCTTGATACACGAAGTGGAAGCCCCGGGCAGAGGCACCGCTCTTTGCACTGAATCGGAGCAGAATTTGATTTGACGTAGCCAAAGGCAATGTTTCCCCTAGAAACGAAAACAGAGACAGTACGTGGGATTCAGAAAACACACGGCACCGTGGGGGACGGTAGTATTTTGGAAAATGGTGATAAAGTCGAAATTTTACATTTATTTTTTGAACTTTTAAAACATTTTCACTTTATGGTTTAAAACTCAAATATGTTGTTTTTATAAAGATTAAAAACTCTGTCTTAGGCAAGAATAGGCAGTGCATTTGATTAAAATATACTGTAATCATTATTTCGCTTATGATTTCTTTTGAAGAAAGCACCAATGGTAGGCCTATATAATACAGTAGACAGAAGTAAAGGGTGAATCATTTGCTCAGAATCACCTTAATTTGATTTTAGTTAAAATTAAAAGAATTTTACTTAAAAATTTTTTAAAAGTAACTGAATCCAAAGATGATTTTTTTTAAATTAAAAGATTCAGAAAAGGCCTTCTGAAGTATATTTTTAACCTTTAAAAGCACGTATAGGCCAGGTGAGGTGGCTCACACCTGTAATCCCAGCACTTTGGGAGGCTGAAGCTGGTGGATCACTTGAGGCCAGGAGTTTGAGACCAGCCTGGTCAACATGGGGAAACCACGTCTCTACTAAAAAAACAAAAATTAGCCAGGCGTGGTGGTGCATGCCTAATCCCAGCCACTCAGGAGGCTGAGGCAGGAGAATCGCTTGAACCTGGGAGATGGAGGTTGCAGTAAGCCAAGATGGTGGCACTGCACTCTAGTCTGGGCAAGAGAGTGAGTGAGACTTTGTTTCAAAAAATAATAATAATAATAATAAAATAAAAATAAAAAATATATAAAAGTACATATAAAATGTGGAAGAGTCTGTCTCAAGCAGTCGTGGGAGGTGTGTGAATTGGCCTAAGCTTTTTAGAGGACAACGTGTTACTAACAATCAACATATTTAATGTGTATCCTCTGATGCATTCTTAGATACATCATTGAACCTTGGTAGAAAATAACAAAACATAGGTCTTAAGACTTTCAGTTAATAATAAAATAGAGAAAACCTGGAAATATAATCAAATCCTAACCTTAATTGGTCAAAGCTTGTGATGCATATCGTTTACTAGGCAAATTAGTAAAAAATTGATTTAGTAAATGATGAAAATATATCAGTACAAATAAGGGGTAGGTCATCAATTAAAAGTGGGGTTACATTGTGCTATATTAAACCGACTGAATACCATTCAGAACTCAGAGTAAGGGCATTGGGTGCATACCGTGTTTGTTAGAGACAGACTTCTATATGTGATTTTAAGGGTAAGAATGGGATAAAAATAAGTCGTGAAATAACATTCCATGTTTTATGGGGGCTCATGTGTGTTTGCGTGTATGTATGGATAAATGTATGCATGTATACATGTGAACACGTATACATGTGTGGCTATTAATGGGTCTCTCTATGTAGGACTTATAGGCTTAGAATGATTTAGACTGAAACGTTTATCATTTTTATCTCCAGAAGGAAGGTTAAGACACATGGGATACAAAATTAAACACGGATGATAGTCGATTATCCCACCCTCTTTTTCGGATCTTTGCACCTTTTACTGAGATAAATATTATATTTTCTGCAATCTTAGTAAGATGATAAAAGCAGGTGATTTTATGTGTGAGATAAACACACTTTTGAGATCTTACATCTAAAATAAGATTTTTCTAAGCACACACGCAAATTCAAAAATGATTACATTTCTCATTCATCAAAACAAAGCAAAAGAAACAGACAAGTTAAAAATTAATCTCCCTAGCTGTCTAAACTAAATTAATGGCAAAATTCTTTAAGACTTACCTGAGTGAGACCCCGAGAGCGAGCTGAGAAGTCTGGCCTGTGCATGGGTTCCATCAAATAATTCTGCCAAATCATTCAGGGCTGTCTGGAAATAGGCAAACTGACCAAAGACCACTAAAAAATAAGAGGTGGGATGTTGGCACAAGATGCTCTAAGAAAACAAAACGGAGATTTTTGATTTCATTGAATATCTATTAATTGCCCCAATGGATCATTATCCTAAGAATTTGGTAAAAAATAAATATTAACTTATTTTCTCTGCTTTCTAAGTTTTCAGTTGACAAAACTATTTTACTTTGCTTCTTGACTTTTGGCATTTAATAAAAGAAAAAAATACTGTTTTATTTCCAATTTGAACATTAAATGAGGAATGTTTTTGTTTTAATAAACACAACATTAAGAATATATGGGATGGATGTGGTGGCTCAGGCCTGTAATCCCAGTACTTTGGGAGGCTGAGGCAGGTGGATCACCTTCAGGTCAGGAGTTTGCGACCAGCCTGGCCAACATGGTGAAACCCTGTTTCTACTAAAACTACAAAAATTAGCAGGGCTTGGTGGTGGGTGCCTGTAATCCTAGGTACTCGGGAGGCTAAGGCAGGAGAATGGCTTGAACCTGGAAGGCGGAGGTTGCACTGAGCTGAGATTGTACCACTGCACTCCAGCCTGGGCAACAGAGTGAGACTCTGTCTCAAGAGAAAAAAAAGAATATCTGTGAAGACTTCCCTATATTTTCAAATATTTAGCAACATTGTATTCAATGAAAAATAAGCAAAAGATTAAACCCCATGATGATCTGATGAGGAATTTAAAATTCCTCACAAAAGATTATTATAATGCCAAATTCACATTAATACGTTGCCGTATTCATACACACTGACTTCTACACGTGATTCTGTGGCTTATAATAGGAATCCCTTGCTGTTTTCCACTCTACAATTTCATGTATCCTACAGGTTATGAAAGGTGTGTGAACACACCTCCTCCAAGTAAAACATAACTACATGCTTTGTGACTTCAAATTTAACTGATGCTGTGTATTCAGATTGATGATACAGAGGGCCTTTATATTTGCAGGAAAACCTGTGATTTGGTATATATTTACAAGCAATGAACAACTAATTCTTTTCTTATTTATTGTAAGATTTGCACTACAATCATTCTAAGCCATTATGAACAAGAAATGGAGGTGTGTGCACTAGTTGTGTGTGTCAGAATTCCAATGGAAAGAATTACTGTTGATATTTGTTAGTATGACGGAAGTAATCTAACTGTGTGTGTGCCCATGTGTGTATAGACACACATACATATATTTATGTAACCAACTCCATACACACATATCTAATATAACTTGTCTTTTAAGATTTTATAATTTCCCAGAGAAAAACACAAAGAAGGCATGTAGGCTAGGTGAATTTTCCCAATAGATGAAATGCTCTAAAAACTTTTTTCAGGAATTAGAGAGGGAGAGGACTTAATAATTTCTCTACAGATCTTGCTCATACCATCCTAACCCACCCACCACCTCCCCAAGTTCATTAGATTTTTATCATACTGGAGGCCCAAAACTTGGGTCACAAAAGTGAATCATCCACAGATAATTTCTACTCTTTTTCAAGAAATATTTAGCTAACATCCACCTCATACTAGAAACTAAGAAAAAAGGAGGGAAGGCGATAGTAACATGGTCTTAGGACTATCATGCTCTAACGTGTTTGGTAATTTCCAAGACAAACATGGATTTTGAGTACAAGATGTCAGGAGCCAGAATGCCCAGCTCATTCTGGACATGGCCCCAACGTCTTCCTTGAGGAACCTCCTTCACCTGGGTTCTAACCCGTCACTCACACTCAGCCCCAGTGAGCAAACTCAATTGCCAAGAGAGAAAAGCTGTTCAGTGCTATCTACGCTGCTGCCGGAAATCATGAGAATGTGATGAGAAGAAAGAACAAAGGGTTATGGGGCTTCAGCCGCGGGAAATGTCAATGCTTCATGGTGTGGGGATGGCACTATCAGCAAGAAGGATTAGTGGAAGAATGGAATATAAGAAATTATATCAGCAAATGGAATACAAAAAGCAAAATGGTGGCGGGGACAAATGCAGCAAATAGTCAACTTCAGCTAACACTCCGTGGATAAAAAACAGGGGGATTGGAATGCAAAGGCCTGTGGCAAGGATCTCAAAGGCCACCCTGAAAACAGTTTGCTCCATAAGTAAAAGGAGTGACTAAGGATGTTTATCATGACACTAACATGCTTAGATTTGTGTTTTAGAAAGAATTCTTGGCTATGCTTTTGGATGAGTATAGAGGAAACTGGGTTATCTGAAGACCTGTCTTATTAATAATATCGCTTCGCATTTTCAGCCTGTGTTGACAGACAGGGAGCAGCCTCTTCCTACCTGGTAAGGATCACATCACCCCGTAGTGTCTGGATTGCACATCTGCCTCACCCCTCACCATAAGCCTGCCAGGGACATGGACCAGATTCCTTTCACCTTTGCATCCCTGGACTTACAAATACTGTGAGATTAATTGTTTAGTTAATTAGTTTATTTCTCAGGAAAGTGTAAGGAATGGGGAAAGGAAGTAAAAGATGAGACAGAATGCATTTTCATTAAAGATTCGCGGTAACTACGTTATTTCACGCTGAAGCTTTCTGCCAGATAGGATGTGATCGTTTGTGTGATTAAACTTTTCAGATTGGGAAATTATAAGCGATATTTAGGACATGAGTATGACTTTTTTAGCTGAAAAATTTTAATTGTGTAATGATGACAATAATATTTTGTATTTAACTAAAATCATAGAATATGGCTGCTAAATTCCATTGTAATAAATATATTTTGTCATGTTTCCATGAACAGAAGACTTTTTTGTGATAATCAGGGGAATACTGCTGAGCATTTAGGTAAAAAAAAAAAAAAATTTCACTCAAATTCAGAATTAAGGCTAAAGTTAAATGAGGGACTTTAAAGAATTTGGTCCAACTTAAAAAGTTGGAATCCAGAACCCATTTTAAGTATTATTGTCCATTTATCACAACAAAGGGAACAGCAAGGCTTGGGGAGGGTGTGCATTACATTCGTAAGAGGCCCGGGAATCATCACACAATAGAAGTTTACAAAAACACTGGCTCCCACACACAAGTTTCTTACACATCAAATAACTTTCTTGTCACATGTTAAAAATGCTTTACCTCAAATACGTCTAACATTAGAATTTTTACCTGCTTTATATGCAGAGTGAGTGCTGTCTCAGACATAAATAAAAACCTTGACTATGTAGCGTTTTTAATTTTCCTATCGGAAAGAGGGAAATAGTCTTTAAGATGATGACAGCTACTATCTGGTTTACTCCAGAAAAGAATCTGATCCAAGATAAATTGTCCTGGTCAAGAGTGAGAGAGAGCATTGCATAAATGAAGTGCAGAGCGACCAGGGAAGGCCCTTCTGGAAATGAAGTCATTTTGGAAAATTAGCTGGAATTGGAAGCAATGTTTAGGAGGGAAACAGAAAGTCAGGGTTCAGCAGGTGAAACAGTCAGGACTCTGCCTGCTTCTCCATCCCTGAGCACTTACAGGTTGACTCCAGGATGCAGTGATTTCGATCATGATCTGGTTACTGAGTTCACTGAATGTACGTGCCGTTCATGCACAGACATGTACACAGAGTTCTGACCCACCCGCTGCTTTATGAGAAATCCTCCCTTGCTCATAAAAACAACCAGTTGAAAGAACCATGTTTGGGAAACCTAAGAAGAAAGCCAAATTAATTCTCTCTGATTATTTCGGATCATAATCCTAGAGGGGACTGTGAGCATTAATATCACATTGGTAAAAGGATTGTAATGGACGTTGTGTGCGATATGTTTGGAAAGCCTGCTACTTAAATGCAACTCATTTGCTTTTATATGAACTATTTCACTAAGCTCTAGAAAACTTGTTTATCAAGTGACAGAAAAATTAACACTGAAAGGAAATATGACAATGAATTAAAAATACAAGGACATCCTTACCGAATTCCTTTGGTACCGTGATGGAATAGAGGCATATTTGACCAGCTGTGTAATTATGGGGGTAGTTTGGTGATAAAACTACCCCTTCTGATCCCGTGTACTGGCCTCCGCAGGGAGCTGAAAATAAAAGCAACCGAGAATTAGGAGCTGTGCAATAATAGCGCACGTGACAGGTGAGCCAAAGCTGAAACACATCAAACACGTGAGCACGTTTATTGAAAACTTAACAAAATAATAAGTTAAAATCTTGTTTTGTATTGCTATCAAAGTCATAGAGAGACAAAGATTTACCAGGTAAGAAGTAATCCAACTTAGGAGAAAAACCTAATATTATTTTCAAGACCATGTCTCAGATGTATTAAAATAATAAGGGAAACATCTATAATAATAATAAAATAGGTTCTATAAAGACAAATGATTAAATTATTTTAGAAAGTCTCGCGGAGTTGTCTGTTCGAAGTCAATCCTCATATTAACTTAAGAGATACAAAGATTATTTCAGTTTTCTATCACTTTTATATTAACATGGGAATCAAAGGAAAAATGTTTTGTTTTTTTAGGGGATTTTCTTTGTTTTAACGTTTCATCTTATAGTTTCAGTAAAAGCAACATGCATAATTACTAATGCTTTTGGGGTCTCTTCCTATGAGTTCAATTTAAAACTAAAGGAATCCATCATTAGAAAGTTAGGTTTTATAAAATATAGAGAAGTGTGTGTGTCTGTGTGTGTGTGTGTATGTGTGTGGGGGGTATGTATGTGTGGGGGGGTATGTCTGTGTGTGTATGTGTGTGTGTGGGGTGTGTGTATATATGTGTGTGTGGTATGTCTGTGTGTGTGTGTGTGGGGTGTGTGTGTGTATATGTGTGTGTTGGGGGGTATGTCCGTGTGTGTGTATGTGTGTGGTGGAGTTATGTCTGTGTGTGTATGTGTGTGTGTGGGTGTATGTGTGTGTATGTGTGTGGGGGGGGTTATGTCTGTGTGTATGTGTGTGTGGGTGTATGTGTCTGTGGGGTATGTCTGCGTGTGTATGTGTGTGTGGGGTTATGTCTGTGTGTGTATGTGTGTGTGTATGTGCGTGGGGGGTATGTATGTGTGGGGGGGTATGTCTGTGTGTGTATGTGTGCGTGTAGGGTGTGTGTATATATGTGTGTGTGGTATGTCTGTATGTATGTGTGTGTGTGTGGGGGTGTGTGTGTGTATGTGTGTGTTGGCGGGTATCTCTGTGTGTGTGTATGTGTGTGGGGGGGTTATGTCTGTGTGTGTATGTGTGTGTGTGGGTGTATGTGTGTGTGGGGTATGTCTGCGTGTGTGTGTATGTGTGTGTGTGGGCTTATATCTGTGTGTGTGTGTGTGTGTGTATGTGTGGGGGCGTATGTCTGTGTGTGTATGTGTGTGTGGGGGGTTATATCTATGTATGTGTGTGTGTGGGTGTATGTGTGTGGGGGATATGTCTGTGTATGTGTGTATATGTGTGTGGGGGGGGTTATGTCAGTGTGAATGTGTGGGTATGTCTTAATTTTCCCCCAGTTATCTTATTTACTTTGGCTTCACTTTTGCTGAGAAAATGAAAAACACTGTACACAGATATTCAATGCACTTTTTAAAGCATCATGGAAGAGACCTCCAATTAAATCCCAGCCATGTGATATCCAGTCTTTAGATTGCCAGTACTCTATTTCATTATATTTCTACATGAGAAGGGGCCAAGTTAGCTCCCCTCATCTGTTTAACATAGAGCAATGACCAGCGTGGGAGCCACTCAGGACAGCCTGTTGCACCCTTACCATGCTGGCTGTGGCCTGACTGCACTTCCTATCTTGGATATACCGCCACTGATTTGAATTCAGAATTAGCTTCAGTATTTCAGAAAGGTTATATTTCTACAGCTCATTTCTTCTTGATATGGCCATTATCTTTTTCTTTTTCTTTTTCTTTTTCTTTTTTTTGAGATGGTGTCTTGCCCTGTCACCCAGGCTGGAGTACAATGGCATGATCTCAGCTCACTGCAACCTCCGCCACCCGGGTTCAAACGATTCTCTTGCCTCAGCCTCCCGAGTAGCTGCAATTACAGGCGCCCACCAACACACCTGGCTGATTTTTTTTTTTTCATCTTTAATAGATATGATGTTGGTCAGGCTGGTCTCGAACTCCTGACCTCATGATCCGCATGCCTCAGCTTCCCACAGTGCTGGGATTACAAACGTGAGCCACTGAGCCCGGCCACAATGGCAATTTTCAAGCCTCAAAGAATAAAGAAGTTAGAGATAACATGTTTAATTCTTTGAATGTTAATTAGCATTATGTTAAATATTAATTGATGGACAGAACATTTTCCATGATGAATTAAGCTCCTTAGAATATGGTAATGCTAAGGATAAGGCACCTTGTTAATGATTAGTCAAGAAATTTCCTGAATCCCTGCATTACAATCGCTTGAAAAACTTAAGTTGTATTCTAAAAGTCAAAGGAAAACAGCTCAGACATCTGACAGCTTTGATCTATTCATGATCAGCTAGCAGAGATTTTACTTAAATAAGCTCAGCCTTCATGCTAGTGTCTTAATTCAAAATCATGTTATCACTCTAAAACACTTCTCTAAAACACTTCTATTTAGTTTCTTACGATTTTAAATAGAAACATTTTATTTTCACTTTTAGATGGAGGATATTTCTATAAGCTCAACTTCAAAACTAAAGGTTTCCAATAGAATGCTGGCATCACTCACTCTACCAACGCAGATATATCCCTCAGATATTTCTCCCCACCTTAACCATGTGAAGACAACCAGGTTATGTCAGAACTATCTTTCCTTTTCCTCAAAAGCTTCGAGTTCAAGTTTTTAAAAAACTAAGCACAAATAAAGATTGAAAATATATTTTATTTGCACTCAGTCACATACAATTCAAACATATCAGTTTGCAAATGATCTTTTTCCATAAAAAAATTAGTTTTAAATTTTAGACAAGAAGTATAAATAAAAAGTGGAAACATGTCATCACTGGGCCAAAATTTTGATTCCCAAATTATTAACGATGGCAAAGTAATTCTTTTCAAGAACATCTTCTGATCACTCTGTCACCAGGCTGGAGTGCAGTGGTGTGATCTCAGCTCACTGCAACCTCTGCCCCCCAGGTTCAAGTGATTCTCCTGCCTCAACCTCCCGAGCAGCGGGGACTACAGGTGCACACCACCACACACAGCTAATTTTTGTATTTTTAGTAGAGATAGGGTTTCACCATGTTGGCCAGGATGGTCTGGATCTGTTGACCTCGTGATCCACCTACCTCGGCCTCCCAAGGTGCTGCTGGGATTACAGGCGTGAGCCACCACGCCCGGCCATATGTTTTGTGATTGTTAATACTGAATGTCATCTTGATTGGAGTGAAGGATAGAAAGTATTGATCCTGGGTATGTCTGTGAGGGTGTTGCCCAAGGAGATTAATATTTGAGTCAGTGGGCTGGGGAAGGCAGACCCACCCTTAATTTGGGTGGGCACCATCTAATAAACTGCCAGCATGGCTAGAATATAAGCAGGCAGAAAAATGTGAAATGAGAGACTGGCCTAGTCTCCCAGCCTACATCTTTCTCCTGTGCTGGATGCTTCTTGCCCCTGAACGTCGAACTCCAAGTTCTTCAGTTTAGGGACTCGGCATGGCTCTTCTTGTTCCTCAGCCTGCAGACAGCATATTGTGGGAATTTGTGATCATGTGAGTTAATGCTTAATATACTCCCCTTTATATATGTAACTATTCCATTAGTTCTGTCCTTCTAGAGAACTCTAATACATGTTTCAGAGTATAACTACAAAGAAACACTTTGTGCAAGGATAGAATAAAAGAGCATTGCCTTATGATAATAGAGGACATTTTTAAAAAGTCAAAGATGAAATTAAGGAAAACTGACTCAGAACTTTTGTCTTTTACTACCTTGATAAATGGTGCTTGTGCCTGTCCATTCTTCCTCAGATCAAAAAGCTAAGCATCAGAACTACAATGATATGTTTCATACATGAACAACATTTGTGTTAGAAAAATATGGATAGAATATTTATTTATTTATTTATTTATTTATTTATTTATTTATTTATTTTTGAGACAGAGTCTTGCTCTGTGGCCCAGGCTGGAGTGCAGTGGCATGATCTCAGCTCACTGCAAGTTCCATCTCCCGGGTTCATGCTGTTCTCCTGCCTCAGCCTCCCGAGTAGCTGGGACTACAGGCACCTGCCACCATGCCCGGCTGATTTTTTTGTAATTTTTTAGTGGAAACGGGGTTTCACCATGTTAGCCAGGATGTTATCGATCTCCTGACCTTATGATCCGCCTGCCTCGGCCTCCCAAAGTGCTGGGATTACAGGTGTGAGCCACTGTACTCGGCTATTTAATTCTTAATAATTGTTATGTCTGCATTACTGTGCTAATCTAAGAAACAGGCCTGGTGCTTCTCACCTTAGAAATTATTTTATTTTAATGCAACAACAGAAGAAAAATAAATAAATGTTTGTTATTTGGTAATTAACATATTAAACAGATTATTTCCTAAATGAATAAAGACATACAAAAGCATTCATTGCTAATGGTAACAAGAAGCTTGCTTATCCATTTGGCTAATTAGAATATATACATCTCGTACATAAAAGCAACCACATAGAACCAAATTGAGTAAACAAAACTAGCAAACAGAAGTCATTCTGACCCATGAAAGGGGCTCACCTTTGCTTCAATTTCAGTTACAATTCTACGAAAAACTTCTATAAGCAAAATTTCTAGGTAATAGACGAATAACCAGGAAAAACATTACACCAAGCATCTAAAACAAACTGCCCCAAAATGCACCAACTGCATCCCACGATGCAGGAACTATCAAAAGATTTACAGTGGAGCAAAAGGCCCCGAGGTTAACTGTTGATCTCAATAAATCACAGGTGCTGGTTCATGCACAAAATGTGCTGCTCTCCATGAGAGATCCAAGATGCACTACAGGAGATACCATCTCTGCTTTCCAGATTTAGAATAGAAAGCTTTATTTGCATGTAAATGGAATCCTCCATTTGGGGAAATCAGTGTTTCATGCGCTGTGCTCTTTGATGACTGGTAAAATAAATTGTGCCTCACTCCACAGATCTTCAGACATGGAAACTGAAACAATCTCTAATTAAAAATTTGGTTTTATATATATGACCTATATGTATGTAGGAATATACATATATAGGAATATGTATATATTATATATCCTATATATAGGAATATATGTGAATATATATACATATATAGGTATGTATGTATGTATAATTCCTATATATGTGTGTATAAATTAATATATAGGTGTGTGTATAAATACATAGACAGGAATATATATAAAGTGTATATACACTTTATATATAATTATACATATATATACGCACCTATATATGTATATACACTTTACATACATAAAATGTATACATATATACTTTTTCTTTAGCCACAGAAAAGGTATTTTTCCTATGACTAATGCTTTAGCCATGCTTTTTCTATGGCTAAAGTTTTATCACTCCCCACAAATTCAACTGTAATTGAATTTAATATAAATTAAATGCCTTTTGTATTATTAGTTAACAAAAGTACAGAATTCATGAACTTTCCTCAATTTTGCTACCTACTTTTATCTCCCTCACACTAGACTGTATATAATTGCTAAAGATATCTGAAGTGGGGGAAAAAATACACCAGGGGATGCAAAAATCATTTTCTGGGATATAAGAAAGAAAATTATAACTTTTACCCAAAATTACATCTTTTGTTTTCTTGAGATAAGGTCTTTCCCTGTTGCCCAGGCTGGAGTGCAGTGATCCAGTCACGGCTCACTGCAGCCTCAACCTTCAGAGCTCAAGTGATACTCCCACTACAGCCTCCCGCGTAGCTGGGACCCCAGGTGTGCACCACCCCACCCAGCTAATTTTAATTTTTTTTGTAGAGATGGGGTCTTGCTATGTTGTCCAGACTACTCTTGAATTCCGGTCCTCAAGCGATCCTCCTGCCTTAGTCTCTCAAAGTGCTGAGATTACAGGCATGAGCAGCTTTGTCTGGTCTCAAATTCCATCTCTGCAAATGTCTGTGTTCATGTAGTAATTGTGTGGTCTATAACAGCTGCTGAGATGGTCCGTACCTGTACTGCGTGGCAGAGATCGAGGTTGCATGCTCAATAGTTATATTGATTGCATGTCAGATCAAAAGGGTTTGTGGTCATTGCCCTTTGTTACATCAAAATGGTTTTGGAAACCAGTTACATACAGAATTAAGATTTACTAGTTTTGGGGAGCCTTATGCCTGTGGAATTTATCCTCCTAACACTTGTGACCTAGAGACTGTCATCGCTCTCAGCCCTGCGAGTCTTGTCTGGAGTGACACAGACGGGAGGAGGTGAGGCGAGATCTGGTCACTCTGCAGGGCGCACCTTTCAGTGCTGCCGTTGGCTCACAAGCCCGGCCCTGCCCGCACTGGCCATGCCTCGTCCAGAAGGGAGGATCCTCAAGACCTTGGACAGCAGCTCACAGGCAGCTCCTGGCCAACCTCAAGAGCACAGGGCAAGCACCCAGAACCACTGGCATGCACTGCCCAGGCCGCTCAGGATATGAGGGGCACCCAGGCTGGTGGCAAGACAGGAGGGGGTGGAGGTGTGGCCCACCCTGGGCCAGGACAGGGAAGGGTGGGTGCTGGGCAGAGACTTCCAGCTCCCTCGTGCCCACCTCACCAAGTGACACCCACTTCTTAGTTTGGCTCCGTCCTGTTTTGGGGGCTGTGCAGGCACCAGGGAGACCTTGGTCCTGACCTGTAATGCTAGATCAAAGGCTCTCTTTACCTCAAAGCCACTCTGGCTCACTGCCTCCCTCACCCATGAGCACGCTGAGTTCTCTTTGAAGCTCCCATATGCTTCTTATTTTAGTTTTTAATAAACTTAAAAAAGAAACACTCTATAACTTCCCATTCACAAAAGTCTCCCAAAGCAAGTAACACAATGACTACACTATCAGAATTTTTAATTAAACATGACTAGAAAGGACTGATGCATAACCTGGCCTATGATCACGATTTTAAAACACAAAAAATAACGTTCTCCCTCTGTCGATCTGTTGCCCAGGCTATAGTGCAGTGGCGCAATCTCGGCTCACTGAAACCTTCACCTACCGGGCTCCAGTGATCCTCCTACCTCATCCTCCCAAGCAGGTGGGACTACAGGCAAGAGCCACCACACCCAGCTAAGTTTTGTATTGTGTTTTTGGTAGAGATGGGGTTTTGTCATGTTGCTCAGGCTGGTCTCAAACTCCTGAGCTCAAGGGATCCACTAGCCTTGGCCTCCCATAGTGTTGGGATTACAGGGGTGAGCCACTACACCTGGCCTAAGTTCTTACTCTGTGCCAGTCTCTACTGCTGGGTCCAGACAGCTACGCTTCTTTAACTTAAAAGGTTTCAGGATCATAAGAGAATGGACTTAGAAACATAGAAATAGCAGAACACGCCAGGGAAGTAGGTTTTGTTTTATTTTGTTTTGCTTGTTTGATTTTAGTTTCTTATATACTTTTTTTTTTTTTGAGACAGAGTTTCACTCTTGTTGCCCAAGCTGGATTGCAATGGCACAATCTCAGCTTCCACAACCTCTGCCTCCGGGGTTCAAGCGATTCTCCTGCCTCAGCCTCCCAAGTAGCTGGGATTACAGGTGTGCACCAACACGCCCAGCTAATTTTTTGTAGTTTTAGTAGAAAGGGGGTTTCTCCATGGTAGCCAGGATGGGCTCGAACTCCTGACCTCAGGTGATCCACCCACGTCAGCCTCCCAAATTGCTGGGATTACAGGTGTGAGCCACCGCGCCCAGCCTCTTATACAGTAATATTTAAAATGTTTATTTGACCTGAAGTTGCCAGTAGCATTGTTAGGCTGTCTTAAGAAAAATACATTTGTTTCATAATTTATCAAACGAAACTGGTCTTTGAGCTCATCTTAAAATAACCCTAGAAATGAATGTCTCTGCAACAAGCCATGAAGTTCTACCTCATTCTTCTTCTTTTTTAAATATATACCATGAAAATGTAAAGGTACAAGTCATGGGTCCACAGCCTGAGGAGTGTTTGCCTGTGGAGACCTCCATGAAACCACCACCTAGGTGAAGATATGCACCGTGGCCAGCAGCCAGGAAGTCTACCCTCCCACTCTTCCCAGTTTACACCCACAGGGCAGCTGCTGTCTGACTTCATCACTGTAGGTTAGTTTTGTCTGTCCTTGAAAGCTGATTCAACGATTTTACTAATTTAATTCCTAAGGAATTACAAACTATTGCTGTTTTGGGGGGAAATGACATATCCATTCAAATATATACATATTAGTTTTTTCTCTCTCTCTCTCTATATATATACAGATAAATAGGTGTAAATATATATGTGTGTATGTATGTATATATATATAAATATATGTATATTAAAAATATATATGTATATATGTAAAAATATATGTGTGTGTATGTATATATATGCGTGTGTGTGTATGTATATATATATGAGACTCCATCTCATATATATATGTGTGTGTTTGTGTATGTGTGTGTGTGTATATACATACACATATATATATATGAGATGGAGTCTTGCTCTGTCACCCAGGCTGGAGTGCAGTGGCACAATCTCAGCTCACTGCCCAGGTTCAAGCGATTTTCCTGCCTCAGCCTACTGAGTAGCTGGGATCACAGGCACGCACCACCACACCCAGTTAATTTTTGTATTTTTAGTGGAGACAGGGTTTCACCGTGTTGGTCAGGCTGGTCTCGAACTCCTGACCTCGCGATCCACTCGCCTCAGCCTCTTGAAGTGCTGGGATTACAGGCATGAGCTACCACGCCCGGCTAGAAGTAAGTATTTTATATATGGAGAGAGAGAGAGAGAGAGAAGTAACTAGAGAAGGCTATTTAGCACCTCTTATAAAGACCAGGTCTAGAACACACAAAAACAGAAGTGAAAAATGTAAAACTGTATGAGTGAAGGAAAAATATTGCTCCTCCCAGAAACCTATGAGAATGGCTAACACACTAGCTGCATTAAATGATCCATAAATGCCTGATATTCATTCCACACTAGCTCTCTAAGCAATCCTCACCACTGATGAGAGGAATACGTGTTGAAATGTGAAACCATTTCTTCAATGAGATGCTGCATTTTAAAGGAAAGTTGTATTTCTAGAAAATACCCAAGCGTGCACTCACCATTGCAGGAGGGCAGCACTTGGTCCCAGGAGGGTTTCCCATCGGCCCCAATCACACAGGTGATGGATGAGGGGTCAAGAATCTTGTAGCCAGAGTCACACTGGTAGGTGATGGTGGAGCCAAGCTTGAAGTCTGTTCCAATTCTTGTCCCATTCATTATATTTCCTGGGTCAAAACAAGCTTCCCGTGGTTTCTCTGTGGAAGAAATGAATGTAAACTGCATGAGAGCAGGGATTTTATTCTTGTTTGTGTTTTTGTTTGTTGGGTTGGTTCTTTAATTGTGTTATTTAGGGCCTAGAACAATGTCCTAAATAAGTAAGAAATGCTCAAAGAATATTTATTGATTGGCTATTGACCAAGTGAAACTATTAATTAAAATAAGAAAATTCCTTTTTAATAAAATTATATTTCCATTTTAAAAACCACATTTTGCTACAGAATTGATATAAAATTACCTTCATCTACATAAAAAATACAGTACTACGTTTTTATATATTTATCCATTTTTGGCTATAGATTTTAGGACTGAATCAAAGAAAAATTGACTCTGGAAAAATTGAGGTTCATTTTCTAACTTTTGTACATCAAACATATTAACATAAAATCATTCCACACCTTTCAGAAAAGACTGGAGAATTTGGCTTCTCAAAATGAAACAGTTTAATTCCTGAAAGTTAAGAGCACTTTCTTATACGAATAACAATAGACAGACTTAGAAGATGAAGATGGATGCTTGTTCTCATTCTTTTACTACCGTATTTCTGTTGTTAGTCTTAATAGAGTAAACGTCAAACTTAGAAGAAAAAAAATACATTGACTGATACATGATGGTCAAACATTGTGCGCTGGATGTACTAACAGCCAATAGTTCTACCTTAGTTAAAATAATTGCTGAAATTTATTGAGGGCTCATTATTTACCAGACACGGAACTAGGTGCATTTCTTGTTTAATTCTAATCTCCAGGACACCTCTGCCAGGAAAGGATGATAAGAATGTAAAACTCAAGGAAAGTTAAGTCACTTCCACAAAGACCCCCTGCAGAGACCTGCCCACTTCTGGGGCCCCTCAATTAGGCATTCACTTCTGGCTGCATTAAGTATTTCTTCTTCCCAAGTAAAAATACAAAATCTTTTTTCTTCAGTCATGTTCTGCAGTCAATTTCAGTTATCTTCTGGTAGCCTTAATATTTTTAATTTTCTGTTTCAATAGACCATCTAAAATATCTCTAAATGAAAAAGTGTATAACCCTGCAGTCTACCACCCTGCTAGAAATAGATAAATATAATGGGAGAGGAAAAAGCAAAAACAAAAATGCTAAACTTTGGGAAGCCCTGGAGGAAGAAAAAGAGACCTGATTAACTGTATTTATTCAATATTTTCAATTATATTTTTAATAATCCATGTATCATCATCAACCAAACAGAGATGTCTTTGGTGATCATTGACTTGATCATCGTATACATTGTATAAATAATCTATTATAATAATGTATTATATTTAATAAACTATATTTCCTATATAATTTACATACTTTGATTAAATCTATATTAATATATATTATATATGTTTGTTCATTTAAGAATTTGAGATTAAATGATACATGTATATTTTATATATATTTCTTGTTTTGTGCCTTCAAACCAGTGCTCTCTAATTGCTTTGTTGAAAACCTGTTTGGATATTTAAAATGGTAGCTGACATGTTGATAATTCTTTGTAACTGCATTAAATCCCATATAGAACATAGAACATTATTTTAAGCAAATACAGATCAAATAAGTAAACCTGTAGGTACTATGAAAGTTGCTCAATTTTTCTGATATTCTATTTAATCATTCAACATAATGTACTGAGCATCTAGTGAACAGAAGCATGGACTTGTTCATAATATCTTCCCCTATTGAAAATAAAAAATTTCCCAGTACACATCTATTAATATATGCCTGTTGCCCTTGTGTCCTTTTTGATCATTCTTTTGTTATAAATCTCTTTTAGTCTAGTTTCCTGTTTGATTAAATATCACCTACACAACTTTCTTCTTTATGCCACTAATTTTGATTTCTGATGGCAGGACTTTTTCCCAATGGACTGCATCTAATCTTTTAGTTCCATTACTGAGTTGTCACTTCAGGATGTTCAGTGATAAATCACTGGCACATTTTTTGCTTACAATTGGCCAGGCTTTCTAACTAGATGACTTCATAACAGGGTGTATTTTGTGTCATCCGTGTCCGTTCCACTTACGCATACCTTTGAGCTTTCCTGCATCAGAGGCCAGGTGGATTGCCCCAGCCAGGATTTGTGAATTGTTGCACAGCACGACTGCCTGGTGCTCCTTCTATTTCCCATCATGCCTAAGAACTGGATCTGTCACCTGCTTTGCTATCCACACCAGCACTTGCTCTGGGCTGCATGCAATGCAATGACATCACTGCACCAGGCTTAGATGCAATCACTGCCCTAGGCTGGATGCAATGGCATCACTGCTTGAGGCTGGATGCAATGGCATCATTTCTCCAGGCTAGATGCAATGACATCACTGCCCTAGGCTGCATGCAATGACATCACTGCTCCAGGCTGGATACAATAGCTTCACTGCCCTAGGCTAGATGCAATGGCATCACTGCTCCAGGCTGGAAGTAATGACATCATTTTTCCAGGCTAGATGCAATGACATCACTGTCGTAGGCTGCAGGCAATGGCATCACTGCTCCAGGCTGCATGCAATGGCATCATTCCTATTCTCTTTCCTGTGATTTTTATTTTTCACAGTCTCCACTGGAGAACTTTTAAAACCTCAGGAACTACAGCCTCCAGTTGGATGGCCATACCGGTTACCCAAACAAAAATTAAGGAAGTTCTTTCTTCATGCAACTTGTAAGGCCCTTCATACTTCATTCATTCGTTGGCCCGTTTATTCATGTGCCTTAGGATGCTGGGGAGAACAGGAGTTGTCGGAGTGGGCAATGATCAGTGTACACTCTCACAATTATATGAGGAATTGTTTTGTTTGTTTACTTGCCTGCATGATTTTTTGGGGGGCATGGGGGGCTATCATAGAATAAGTACTGTCACGGTAAAATGCATTTTAGTGAATTCTTGTTAAGAAACTAAATTATGATGTGGCAAAGCCTCAAAAGTACTGTTTTCAACTATTCCTAAATGTGACGGATCCCATCTCAAAGGCATAGATACTCTGATTGCTAAATTGTATAATTTTTAAAATTGTACATTTTAGTAAATACCCCTAAGTTTGCAGATTTTGATGTTTGGGAGCAAAGAGACCAATTTTCTACTTAAAACTACATAAACAGTTCTGGCAATGAGGTAAGGGACATAAAATATGTTCTTTTTAAAAAGATTTTTCATACAAATTAAACTCAAAAGTGTAAATAATTATAAATATTTTCATTTTTTAAAGAAAACCCTCATAACTGTGAATTGATATTTTGTTAAGTCCTCTTCCCTAATTCTTTGTAATACACCTTGTATTTTATTTTGTTCACATGAAAAATAAACTTGAAAAAACATATATTTATTCTGATGGACCCAATAGCAAAATGTTGAGTTAAAGGTGGTTTTTTAGGTCAGTCTGTTTTCCTTGGATGTTAATGGTAGGGAATGGTTTATAGCAAATCAAGGGTGTATTACTGATCTGAGGATCAAAGAAAAGAGCTCTGAGCAGCGTCAGAAATCTTGCCAAACCAGCCACGGCTGACTGAGGCAGGGAAGGGTACAGACATGTTGACATGGAAAATGTTGAGATAAAATGAAGTTTTTGGCTGGGCGCGGTGGCTCACTCCTGTAATCCCAGCACTTTGGGAGGCCGAGGAGGGTGGATCATGATGTCAGGAGATCAAGACCATCCTGGCTAACATGGTGAAACCCCGTCTCTACTAAAAATACAAAAAATTAGCCGGGCATGGTGGCAGGCGCCTGTAGTCCCAGCTACTTGGGAGGCTGAGGCAGGAGAATCGCTTGAACCCGGGAGGCGGAGGTTGCAGTGAGCTGAGATCGCGCCACTGCACTCTGGCCTGGGTGAGAGAGCAAGACTCCGTCTCAAAAAAAAAAAAAAAAAAAAGAAAGAAATTATTTTTGGCTAGGCAAGGTGGCTCACACCTGTAATCCCAGCACTTTGGGAGGTCATGCCTATAATCCCAGCACTTTGGGAGGCCGAGGCAGGTGGATCACCTGAGGTCAGGAGATCGAGACCAGCCTGAACAATATGATGAAACCCTGTCTCTACTAAAAACACAAAAATTAGCCGGGTATGGTGGCATGTTCCTGTAATCCCAGCTACTCCGGAGGCTGAGACAGGAGAATTGCTTGAACCTGGGAGGCAGAGGTTGCAGTGAGCTGACATCGTGCCATTGCCCTCCAGCCTGGGCAACCAGAGCAAAACTCCGTCTCAAGAAAAAAAAAAAAAAGAAGTTATTTTCATGCACTTACATTTAATCATCTTGAAGAAACAAATTATAAGGTGTTAAAACCCATCTTAAAATAATTACTAAATGTCATCGAATTCTTTATTTTACAAACCACAAGTGATTTTTATATAGCCATGAACTGGGACAGTTTTTTCCCCTCTCTTTCTTCCTCCAGTTAAAGTAGAAATGCACCTCAGGAATATCTTCACTGGAGAGGGAGGAGACATGTATCTTCCCAGAAAGAGGAGACACATGTCAGCATTTATGTATTAAACAGATAAGCAAGATGTTACAAAGCAATGCTTACAATAAAAACAGTCCTCATACAAATTAATTCCCACCCAAATTCAGGCAATCGCAATACCTTTAAATTCAATGGCGAACCCTGAAAGGCCCACGGAGGCATCACTCCGAAATGCCAGAAACAGGCTGTTTCCGCTACTCTCTATTCTTTCTGGGGCCTGAGAGCCCTGGTAACTCCCAATGAGGGGGCTGTTGGAATCTTCCCCTTCATAGATGTGTAGGAAGTCATAGCTGGGCTCCATGTTGAAACTAAAGAAAAGAATAGTAATTATGTCATACGGCTAATAGACATTTACCTTATCTCCCAGAATGGTAAGCCTTTGAGCGCACAAAGTGATTTTATTTGCTTTTGTATAATAATTTTTCAGTTAGGGCAATCAAAAAGTTAAATGTAATATTAATCAAAATATTAATAAAATAGCAATAGAATAAAATATATCAATTGTGACAAATAGTATTTGCCTAATTACCATTATGTTCAATACAATATTATTTTGACCACAGCCAAAAGGAAATAAGTCATAATAGCAGAGGTATGCTATCCTTTCCGTGTACTCATTAATTTGCTAAATGAGATGTAATTTAAAAGAACTGAGCTCAAAAGAGATAAATTTCCACTGACCTTTTATCTTTATCTGAATATTTTTAGTTTTGAAAATATTAGAATTTTGAAAATATTGGAATTTGAAAATACTGGAATACTCAGTGGAATTACTGACTATTCTTACTTTTATTTTTACTTAAAAAATGCAGTTGTCCCAGCCTGGGTAACATAATGAGATACTGTCTGTATAAAAATACAAAAATCAGTAGAGTGTGGTGGTGCACACTTGTAGTCCTAGCTACTCAGGAAGCTAAGGCTGGAGGATCACTTGAGGCCAGGAGTTTGAGGCTGCAATGATCTGCGACACACCACTGCACCCATGCACTCCAGCCTAAGAGACTGAACAAGACCCTGTCAAAAAAAAAAAAAAAAAAAAGGCCTCCACTTGCTTGGATAAATCAGCCAATATTAATGCTCCAGAGTGTGACCTTTCTCACATAATGTTTCACCATCACTGAATATCCCAGTTTTTTTCTCTCTCCCTTTCTTTTTCTCTTACTTTCTCCATTTTTCTCTTTCTCTCTGCTCTAATATTAACATACAGTCAGTCCCCAAAGAGTGTAACAATTTAAATCCAAAGGTGTCAAGGGCTGGGCTGTGTTTGCCATTGGTGATGTGCAGGCTGATAGAGTCTCTGAGCTTTAAAACTACGCATACTGTAAGAGAAAGGCTGAGCTTGGTTAAGATGTCTAAGATCTTGATATGACCAGAATAAATTGATAAAGTAGAAGTATTAAAACCATCCATTGCAGCCAAGCACAGTGGCCCTAGCCTGTAATCCCAGCACTTTGGGAGGCTGAGGCAGGCAGATCACGAGGTCAGGAGTTCGAGACCAGCCTGGCCAATATGGTGAAACCCTGTCTCTACTAAAAATACAAAAATTAGCTGAGCATGGTGTCGTGCACCTGTAGTCTCAGCTGCTCGGGAGGCTGAGGCAGAAGAATCGCTTGAACCCCGGAGGTGGAGGTTGTAGTGAGTCGAGACCACGCCACTGCACTCCAGCCTGGGTGACAGACAGAGCAAGACTCGTCTCAAAAACCAATCAACCAACCAACCAACCAACCAACCAACCAACTAACCAACCAACCAACCAACTAACCCATCCATTGCAGCTGCCCCTTCTCTCTTCTTCTCTATAGCAGGTTTTTCATATGTGTCTTTAAAAAGCACTCAATTTACAAAGCTCCTACTCCCTTTCCTTTCCATCTGCAGAAATTTGGGACAACTGAGAAAGAGAAGGTCAGGGTTTTTGCTTGTTGGTTTGTTTGTTTGTTTGTTTTGTAATCACTAAAATGTTCTAGGTGGCTCCACTTGATCTGGAGATTCGGATGATAAAATAGCAACAGAAGTTCCCTCCTGGAAGGGTCCACTGCACCATGAAGGGGAACAGAGAACGTGGGACCGCCAGCATCTGTGCAACGCCCAGCCCGCATTACGCCATCCTGTTTCGGGTCAAGGATACCCTCACTCCATATCCTGAATATACTTATTAAAGGAAATTTAGGAAGATATCTTAGTCTGTTTATTTGACAAGTTCACTGACGTCAGGAATGAAGAAGGAATAAAAGGTTGGAGTTACTAGGTATAGGGGCTAGCAGGAATGGTGTGGGTTACATAGAATTTTATTGGAATAATAATTGTATTTAGAGTGTTTTCAAGGATGTTATTAAAATCCGGTCATGTCATATCCCCAATATTTGGCTTAGTTAATTATCATTACTGGTAATTTATGCAATACTGCAAATACTGCCAGACACAGGAAAACAAACAAACAAACAAACACTATATATCCCATCTGCTCTCTTTTTTTTTTTTGCCTGTATCAAAATTCATGCGTAGAAGTCGGGAGTGAAATTTATAATTAATTTTGGTTCCTTTGGAGAACTCCTTATTTCTACCTCTGCCAGCTGCACGTATCTCTAAGCTCTAACAGCATGCCAAAGCCTGACTCAGTGTTTGAACCAAATTCAATTTGAGCCCCAGTGTGTGAGCCCCACAGTCCACAGGGACGTGTAATGGAACATCCTCTCTCATCCACAGCCCTGAACAAGCCTGGGAGCCCATATGTCCTTCAGGTCATATGATTCTTTGCCTTTATCATTAGTAATGCCAGACTCCCACCCTCCCATAAAAAACACACCTGAATTTGCCATCATCCTGACACTGCCTCTTGGCCAGCCCTCATCAGCACCAGCCTTCTGTTTGGGAAGCTGGACATCCTCGTCCCCAAACAGGATTCTGGTCTCTCCCTCCTCACTACTTCTCAGGAAGATGTCTGCATGAGCACATGCAAACTCCAGATCAGAGAAGTCGCCGGTTTTCACTGATTTCTGAAGTTTCTGAGACATTGGGTCGGCTAATGAGTCACAATCTATGGGTTGGAAGAGGCTTAGAGATTATCTGTTTCAAACTTCCAGAGGGGTGTATAAAACGCAGTGAAAAAATCCTTGCACAAAACTGCCTTAAATATGCATATCATCAAGTGAGTTGCACTTTATGGGATGGAGGAAACTCCTACTAACAAGTTTTTGTGTTCAATTTCATTTTTTTTTTTTTTAAAGCCAAGGTCTTGCTCTGTTGCTCAGCTCAGACTAGACACTCATAGCTCATTGCAGCCTCCACCTCCTGGGCTCCAACAGTCCTCCTGCCTCAGCCTCTCGAGTAGCTAGAACCAGAGGAATACACAAGCACACCAAGCCAATTTTTAAAATTTTTTGTAGTGATGGAGTCTTGCTGTGTTGCCCAGGCTGGTTTCAAACTTCTGAACTCAAGTGCTCCCCATCTTGGCCTCCTGAAGTGCTGGGATTACAGTCATGAACCACCATGCCTGGCTTCAATTGTTAACCCATTTATAATATCTTGAAACCAGAGGTGCCTCCTAATTTTAAGGAAGACGCTACTAGAATTTAACATTAACAAAACCCACATAGATATCTAAAAAATATAGCCAGTGAGTGTTCACTGGTTTTCTGTAATAGCTGAGTAACATTTGGTAAATTTGTGGCAGTTTAGTAAATTCAGGAAAAGATGACTATCAACCAACTTAAGATTCAGAATCATAGAAACGTAAAATTCTACTGACTCAGATCTCATCAGGAGGAGAAAGTGAGGGTATGTAAACACATTCAGGCCTTGAATATTAACATAAAGATCTGTAGAAAAGGAAACTCGTTCCATTGACAGATTAAAAAATATAATCCCAGATACTTGCCCTTGGATAGCTGAAAGGTCAATAGGAAAGTCTACAGAATGACTCACCTTCATAAACATCACATTCATTTAGTTCAAAAGTCAAAGTCAAAAGTTAGAAAACATCTTTGGATTCAATAAAATGTAATTATCATGTACCATATACTAATAATATAATTATTTAAAGAGTTTATTTTCATAAAATGACCATAGTATTTGACCTTCCATCATCTAGTTTAGTAACTACAAGTTAGCATATTTTTAGGACTGATATATAGTAACTCAGACTTTACAGCAACCACATTTGGGGAAACTTTCATTTTCCAGGCTCTATTAAGTCTTAATTATTAAAATGATATTAGCAGTGCTACCCTCAGGAACGTCAGGATGTGCTGTGGAAAGGAATTCACTATCAGGCATTTAGAGTGAAAGGAGACATTGATGAGAAATTACACCAAGTGTCTCCATACCATATTTTTATTATTTTTAATGAACATTCTGTTTAAGCCTTCTCATATGGAACACATTGTGTGCAAGACAAACAGTATTTAAAAATAATTCATGTGCATCTTAACATAAGTAGAATGCCCCAAAGCAAAATACTGTATTTCCATTTATGTCATTTTGCAGCCTGGTGTAGTCTCCATTAGACACAAAATCTAGCACTTACCTAGATATAACATTAGAGACTATGAGGTCATAAAAGAAGTAATTTTTAGGTATAGAATTAAAAATCCTACTAAAAAGAGGTATTCTGCAAGAGACGGTACCTTTTGAATATCAAGGCGATGACAAAGTCCGGGTTCACTTTTACTCTCCAGTCACATTCCTTCCCAGGAGGATATGGCTGTGGGTAGTTGGGTGACAAAATAACACCTGCTGGGCCCGTCAGATTCCCTCCACAAGCAGCTGTCACAGAACAAAAGTTACAGAGAAAAAGTTAGGACAGCGAAGAACACCTGCCAGTCAGTGTGGAAGGAGACACCACAGAATTCTTTAAGAAAAAGACATCAGCATTTTTCCCAGTCCAAGAGATTGCGTGTTGGTTATCAATTATTCAGATAAAATTGTAAGACCCAGGAACTCTGTACATTTTTCATATAACTGTTAATGAATTTTACATAATATTCCACCCCATTTTCAAAGAGAATTTTCCAACTTCTGGCACAAAAAATTTCTTTCCTATAATTTAAAATTTTCTCAACTAAATGAAAGATGACTTAATCCCCATACCTGCCAACGTGCACACATGTGCACAAACAGAAAAACAGTTGAATAAAAAAAACCCCATGGACATGATTTTATGGCCATGTTAATTATTTTGCTATTTCTCACAGTTCATAAAATCATTGCCTATTTCTTCTTGAGTGCATGCTTCATGTGATACAGGGATCATCTAGCTCCTGTTCATCGTTTTATCCCCAACGTTTAGACGGTTTCCGGATCTGAACAAGTATACAGGAAATGGTTATTGGGTACATGAAAACATGGCATTTCACATTCTCCCAGTCCCCTGGTGTATGGAAGGCTTGAATTACTTTCCCCATATTTCAAAGTGGCAAAACAAACCCCAAAAGTTTAAGTGACCTCTAAGTATACATATCAGTGAGGAGCTGAGCTGGAGCATTACTCTCTGAAAATATCATTTGATCACAACGCTTGGTATATTATTAGAAAGAACCACTTTATATGATAATAACATATTTAGTTTGTGTTTGAAGTCATCAATTTTGAATTAAATGTGTTTACATTTATATTAGCAAGGCAGTAATTATGTAGCTCAATGTGGTTAATAGGCAAGCCAATTTTTGTTCTTGAATAGGAAAGTATTTAGGATTGTTTTATTTGTGAGATAAGGTTTCTCCTAAACCTCTCATCTCACGGAAGGTGTGAAAACACTGCCGAATTTATAAGTATACACATTTTAGATACACACAAGACTATGCTGAGTTTAAAAGTTGTTTATATCAAATACTGTGATTTGTCACCAAGTTGTTTTAAAGCGTGACTACAATTAAATCATAGTATTTCACTTAAGTTATATGTCTTATTTCATTCCCATTATTGGTCACACATGCACTAAAAAATATGTAGAAAAGAAAATGTCTTAATTGCTGATTTTTCCCCTATACAAAAAAAGACTTTGTTTTGTAAATAAGATGAAGGAAGATGAAGGAACATGCTTCACAATTTTCAATAAGGAGTGCCTCTTTAAATACTTATTTAACATTTCTGAAAACTTAGCTTTTTATAGGAAGAAATACAACTAACTCCAGTAGTTCTTGTTATACTCTCACAGTCTAACTGAATGCAAACTCTGAATGCTATTGCAGAAAACATTTATAATAATAAATTCCACAGATATACGTTCAAGAGTAATATGATATAATTTTTACAGAAAAAGATTAAAACTTGATTTTCCCCAGTATGACTTTTTTTTTTAATGAATTTGAATTGTGCAGAAGCAATTGTCCCAGCAGCTCTCACAGGGCAGTGCCTCCTCAGAATCACGCCGGGGCTGCTGACAGCATCGAGCAGTGCAAGCGTGGACCGATCAGGGAGCGGGAGCTGATGCAGAGAAAGAAGGTACCTGAAGGTCTAGAAGATTCTACTCCACACAGGTTTTGTAAGATGAAAAATGACAGATTCAGGGCACTGGCTACAGGGTGCTACCAGCAGGAAGAGTTCAGGGATATGATTCAAATATTGATTTAAAAGAAACAAAGGGGAAACCCTGTCTTATTCACACAGATCCCAGGAGGCAGTTTCAAATGAGGTGATTTAAAAGCTGAAAAAGTGGAGTTAAGGAGTGCTGCCTGGCCCTGTTTGTTCTCTCTTTTGGTCTGGTATTCTTCAAGTTAGTTTGCTTAGGTTTTAATTAGCTTGCAAAATATTTTAGATAGGATTAGAATAGTAAAAAATGCAACTCAGAGATACTAGGAAATTCTCCAGAAGGAATAGACAAAGAGATAAAATCCACCTATTCTTTTCGACCCACCAACCCTTATACAAAACCTTTATCCACTATGCTAAACAGCACACATTCATACGTAGCAGCTCCTTCACCATCAGGGTTTGAAACTGCAGTCTTTAACGAGACCCATCTATGTTTCTGCATTAAAACGTTTGAATGTTCACACCTTTGGGGGTGATAAATATTTTCTAAATAGACACCTTTATGTCAGGATGGTCTGTTGTCCCTAAATGAATTTCTGCAAACCTAGGATACATTTTGGCTTTTCAGAGTGTTTTGCAATTTGGACTTGGGGAAAAGCAATTGCAGGCTATATAAGATAATGCAGACTTTTTAGGGACACTTTACTCGGAATAAGGAAGTTGAAGCCGAACGTGGTGGCTCACGCTTGTAATCCCAGCACTTTGGGAGGCCAAGGTGGGCGGATCATCTGAGGGCAGGAGTTCGAGACCAGTCTGGCTAACATAGCAAAACCTAGTCTCTACTAAAAATACAAAAAATAGCCGGGCGTGGTGGCACACACCTATAATCCCAGCTACTCAGGAGGCTGAGGCAGGAGAATCACTTGAACCTAGGAGCGGAGGCTGCAGTGAGCTGAGATCACACCACTGCACTCCAGCCTGCGTGACAGAGCAAGACTCTGTCTCAAAAAAAAAAAAAAAAGTTGTTAATGTCCTTTGGTCTACAGAATTCTCCTTCTAGACTAAGTCAAAAAGCTAAACAGAGGAGGCTTCATGGTAGAAGTCATTTCGATGTAACAATAACAACAACAAAAAAGCGAGGTATCCAAGCAACACTCAAGAAAAAGCAACAGCAATGGCAGGTGTTGACAATAAGTGTTGTCACACACAACAGGTGAGAGGTTAAGAGATTTTATAAAAGGGAAAGAAAGAGAGAGAGCCAGTAATGAGTAAATATACACTAATAATAAAAAGTAAAAAAGTAAATTAGCTGCTCAATCAGGAAAGAACAAATTCAAACAGCCAATAAGCATATGAAAAAAAAGTTCGACCTTATTATTAATTTAAAATGCCAATTAAAACAAGACATCATCACTTTGTGCCTTAAGATCTATAAAGTGTGGTGTTTTCTGTGAGTCAGAGAAAACACTAATAAATATATATGGTTGATGGCAGGTTAAATCGGTGTGACTGCTCTGAAAGAGATTTTAAAAATGGGCTGGACATGATGGCTCACACCTGCAATCCCAGGACTTTGGGAGTCTGAGGCAGGCAGATCATGAGGTCAGGAATTCGAGACCAGCCTGGCCAACATAGTGAAAACCCATCTTTACTAAAAATAAAAAAAAATTAGCCGGGCTTGGTGGTGGGCGCCTGTAATCCCAGCTACTTGGGAGGCTGACGCAGGAGAATCACTGGAACACGGAAGGTGGAGGTTGCAGTGAGTCGAAATCATGCCACTGCACTCCAGCCTTGGCAACTGAGTGACACTCTACCTCAAAAACAAAACAAAACAAACATGTTTTAAAAGTCCTAGAAATATGCGAGTTTGTAGAAATATGTCACTTATCAATAATCCTGATTTATTTTGCAACATGGGTGCTCATTGAAGCTATCTTCAGAATAGGGAAAAGGTTAAAACAACTTAATTATACAATAATAAGGGACTAGAAAAATCAATATTGGTAGATTCAAACAAATAGATACTAGAGAGTGGCATCAGTGGTGTAGTTGTGCCTTCTAAAGAGATAAGATTTAGTCATTAAAAACGAGTAGAAAATACATAGTAACACAAAATATACACACCATGTACTGGTAAGTAAAAAGTGCAATTTACGAAACAGTCAAGCAGGATGTTGTCATTTTAAAACTTTTTTCTTTTTTTTTTTTTTTTTGAGACAGAGTCTCACTCTGTTGCACAGGCTGGAGTGCAGTGGTGCCATCTTGGCTCACTGCAACTTCTAGCTCCTGGGTTCTAGTGATTCTCGTGCCTCAGACTCCCAAGTAGCTGGGATCACAGGCATGCACCACCACCCCTGGCCAATGTTTGTATTTTTAGTAGAGATAGGGTTTCACCATGTTGCCCAGGCTGGTCTCAAACTCCTGACGTCAAGTGATCTGCCCGCCTCGGCCTCCTAAAGTGCTGGGATTACAGGCGTGAGCCACCACACCCAGACTAAAACATTTTAAAATAGATTACATATACATAATTATGAAATCATTTATAAATGTCTATATTAATTGTAATTATCTCCAGGTAAAAAGATGACAACTTTTTTCTCCTCTTTGATTTAATTATAGTTTATAAAATGTCTTCAGTAAAATGTATTACCCTTTAATATGAAAAAAGGTAAGAAAATTAAAAAGTGTTTTGAATCTCTGAAACAGAATTTACATGAGTGCTAATTATAATTAACTCATGCCCTAATGGGCAAGCTTCTTACAGAGGACATAAACCCCATTCCTAAAAAACAGAAAATTACAAAGTAATAAAAATATAATGTTAATTTATTTCCAATTATATATTTTCCATGTTTCTGTTACATAACACCTACGCATGCAGGCGGGTCTGGTTGCCAAAATAATTGATTATTCATCTGCCTGCAGGTGATTTCAGCTTGTCCTTGAAGCTGACATTCAAGGTAGAGACAGGGGTATTTATTTAGCTTTTGGTGCGTATTGGACTACCTAGTTGCTGGTCAAAATAAAGTAACTAAGAGATGATCTAACAAAAGATCGATTTGTTTATAGATTCATTAGGAGATGGCCAAATTTTATAATTACATGTTCAAATTAATATAAATTAATAAATTACTTTTAAGGGATTAACTCGTAGTTATATTGCTTTTTAATGTATTCCTCCATGAGCCTAAAAACATGCAAAATGGAAGGAAAAAAAAAACCCTTTCCTAATGTAAAAATAGGCCATTGGTTTAAAATGATCGCCACATTTATAGGCAATCACTCCACTTTAAAAAAGAAACACGCCGAAATCTCTGCAGTCTCCCGATGACTCAGCATGAGTAAGATGCGTGACTGTGCTCACAGACGTTATGAAAAGTAAACGCAGCACCAGACATTAAACAAACATAGATTGCTCCCCGACAAGGCTGAGAAGGCTAATAAGGACAGCTATCCAACCTCATCTGTCTTCAGACAACTGGGATAAGTGGTTTGTCATAAGTAGGAGCGCCGTATCACAGCTCCCCAAGACCACTGAGAATTTTACCACCGCTGTGTACACGACAATAAAAACCAGTTCAAACCACAAACCCCCTCAACGTCATCCTATGCAAAATGGCCTATCCATTTCGTGATCACTGTCTCTCTTCACACATCAATTAAATTTTACATTTTTCAGACAGATTATAAAGAAGTACTAATTAAACTGTGATAGTTACTTAAAATAATAAAGTTCAGTAGAGTTTCTTTTTAAGACTAAGATGATATACTCTTAGTAGGAATTTTATCAGTAGAATATTTTATTGAATGAAGAGACAATCTACCTACAATTACTATTTTACATAAAATATATATTAGCCTACATCCATATTTGTCAGAAATTGTCTCAGGTGGCTATTCAAGCCAAAGTCTGCAAAATCATTTGTTATCCTTTTAATAAGGTCAAACTATAAAATGTCAATAAATTTCAGAAACAAACCTCCTTTTATCTTCATTTTAACACAAACAGTATAATTTCTAGTTTTCGGAATTCTATTTTAAATGTACTAATATTATAGGGGGAAAAACATCTAAAAAGAGAAAGTACTTTGAGTGAGTAGGTTTTGCTTAAGGGCATGTTTCTATATTAAAAATCAGAATAGCAATGGTAGGGTTATAAATTTTGAGGCAACTAGAATTTTAAATTACAGTCATTTGATTGATCCATGTTTATGTAACATTTGTTAAGGGTAGGGAATATACGGTAAATGTCAATTACTGTACATTAAGGGGATGACTTCCTTTATTCTACCTCATAAAATAAAGTTTAAAGGTTTACAATAAAATTTCAGGAGTCTCAGAGAGCCAGAGAACATGAAAGAAACTCTTGAGAAATATTTCTGAAGAAATAATACATTTACGGAGCCATTTTAACGACAACATGCATCCATTCCTGAATATAAAATTTCTAAGTTCTGTTGTCTGATACCTATGCACGTAGGAGGGTCTGGTTGCCAAAAGAACCGGTTATTCAGCTGCACACAGGTGATTTTGGCTTGTCCTTGGAGCTGATAGCCAGGGTCACACTGGAATGTGACGGTGTCTCCAGCCTCTCTGCTGTCTCCATAGCGGGTGCCATTCTGGGGCATACCTGGATCGTTACAGGTGGCTGCAATTGAGGCTGCAAACAAAAGAGAAGGCCAGGTCACAGGCTGGAAAACATGGTTTCCACATTCCTGTCGGTGTGGTTGTTCTTGTGGGTTGAAGCACTCTTCATTGGCATAATAAGTCATTTGTCTACACATGAACAGACGAAAATAGTTTCTTTTCCCAGGGGTACATTCAATAACATATATCTTCATTGTGCTTGCATTGCATAAATTCTAGCAAGATTCTATTGAAAATGCAACCAATGATGAAATATATCAAGGGATTTTTAAAATAAAAATTACATTATCCTTAGAATAAATACATACATACACACAGACTGATTTTCTCTTCAGCAATATTTTAATGAAACCCCATACTGCAAGTTACATAAACTAGTTAAAGTACACCAACCTCAAGGAAAACAAAATAGGAAGAATTTCCTTGAGGTCTGTGCCTTCAAAGGTGATCCAATAACCTTTGTTGAGATGCCAAGGGTGGAAGGTCTAGAGGAGATGACCAGTGAGTTTTACCCACGATCCCATAGGTGCCATTGCCACGACAAAATTATTAGTAACCCCCTTTCACTCACCCAAAAAATTCCAAGTTGGACAATATATTACATGGTCACCCTAATATTAACAAAAGCTCTGAAAATAATATCCTGCCTTTCTGCATATATATAAAGAATCTCAAATCTGTTGAGTAGAGGCCAGACTCTGCAAAGCCGGCTGGTGCATGTGCTTTCAGGTGCCACTGGAGCCTTGTCAAGTCAGTTTCTGGTAATCATGTGTAAAGTGTATTGCAAACGGCGAGCCTAAAATCACCTCCCATATGCAGCCATCGACTCTGCCTGCGCCCAATCAGAGAAGGCTCCCGCAAGCCCAGAGCTTTCACCAGAGTACCCCGCATCACTCTAAAATACAGCAGCCTCAAGAAATAGGAGTTGTTTTCTCCAGTTTCTATAACTGCTGTGTATTATGTGTCGTACTGAAAATTAGAAAGATAGGTACTCCTGAAAAATCCAAAGCTTAGATTTTTTTTCATTTTTACTTTCAGTTAGAATAACGAGCTCTTTCTTCCACTCCACTGCATAAGAGATGACAATTAAAAGCTGACTTTTTCTCTGCAAAGTGCTTCAGTGTTTTCAACACCATGTTTTATGAAAGAGCAAAAAAAAGGAGATTAGTGTATTGTTCTATATACATACCATCACACTGTCCATTTTAATATTTGAAGCCTTAAAGTAATGAGTAGGCTTTGCGTTTTGTTTTGTAAATTCTGAAGCATTTGTGTGTGTGCGTGTGTGTGCATATACATATGTCTACATATGGATAGATAAACGGAATAATAAAATCCATTTAAATAAAAAGTTAGAAGATATATAAAAAAGAATATGACCTGCTCTTTGCTATTCAGACATTTTTAACCTAATAGGGGTGGCAATGAACAAATAATTCAGGACAAGAGAAAATGTTAAACTGTGCAGATTAAAAGATCAAAGCTCTATCCAATAGTGTCATATGATACAGACATCAAGGATCCTATAGCTGGTCAGACCTGCTTCAAATCCCATCAGGACTTAATTAGTACCTAATTAGTACTTAATGATCACTTAAGCACACTTATCATCAGCTAACAAATCAGTAAAAATTAGACTAGTATCTAAGTTATTAAGTCTGCTGTGAAGATGAAGTGTGAAAATTTGCTAACTTGTCTTTCTCCTTGCTATTCTCTAAGCTAATTGAGGCAAGAAGCTGTCTTCACCACTCTCTATTTCTCTCAAATTGATTCTTATTACACTGAAATATATACATGTGTGTATCTATAACACAATGAGAACAATGAAATGAACATCTGTGCTACCAACTCTAAGAAATAGAGTATTTACCAACACATCAGCATGATCAACGCGTAGAACATACCCTTCCCCATATCACCTCCTTCCTCCACTTCAGGGGAAGTCACTTTCTGAATTTTATGTTTATCATTCCCTTGCTTTTCTTCACAGTGACTATAAATGTATGCATTCCAGTTTTAGCCACATATATCAGTTTCCTGAAATCAAACGCTTAACTGGAATTATATGTTGCAAGTTCTGCGACTCTCTCTGTCTTAAATGCTTAACTGGAATATATATTGCAAGTTCTGTGACTCTCTCTCTCTCCCTCTTGCTTGTATTATGTTTTTGGGAGTCATCTACGTTTAGGAGTGATGCTCTGGTCTACTTATTTTCATTGCTGTATAGTTTTCCATTGCAGGAATACACCATGATTTTTCCATCCTCTTCTTGATGGATCTTTGGGTCATTTTTCTTTTTGCCCTTATATAAAATGCTGCTGGTACACATTTGCTCTTTCAAATGACTTGGGCTGCTATGTTTTAGATTTTCACTTCCAAACAGCATGCAGTTAGATTGTCCTTTAAATTCAATCCCAGAATTAGTCTTTTAATTGGATAGTTTAGTCTCCTTATGTTCCCTGAAGTTTCTGCTCTATTTGGATTTCTCTCGACCATCTTAGCTTGTGTTTTCTATGTGCACCCCACATGCTCTACCTTTTTGCTTGCTTTCATACTAATTAATTTTTTCTCATGCTTTTATTTTAGTAGACTTTCTAGAAATTTTAGTATGTATTTAGTTGTAATAGTCTTACCTTCTTCTCTAATATTTATTATTCTCTCCCTAATTACATGCATTGCTAGGTATTTTAGTTATTAAAAAAATCTTAAATTAGACATTGTCATTATCCATTTGTTTTTATAAACCTTATACATTAAATATTATTGTTTTACATAGTTGACTGTTTAAATTTTCATACATATTTATCAATTTGTTTGCTTATTATGTTTTCTTTGCATTTTTTTTATTTCTGAGCTTTTATTTGGCCTAATTTTTCTACTTCATAAATACTATGGCTTGACTATTTGTCTCCTCAAAAACTTACGTTTAAATGTAATCAATATGGTCATATTGGGAGGTGAGGCCTTTAAGAGGTGATTGTATTAATCATTTGTAAATTAGTGGATTAATGGATTTATGGGCTATCACAGGAGGGGAACTGGTGACTTTATAGGAAGAGTGACCTGAGCTGGCATGCTCAGCCCCTCGCCAGGCGATGCCTGCACACGTTAGGACTCCAGAATCCCCACCAGCAAGAGGGCCAGATGTGGTCCCTCGACCTTGGACTTCTCAGCCAGCATATTTGTGAGAAGTATATTTATTTTCTTTATAAATTACCCAGTTTCAGATATTCTGTTATAAGCAGTAGAAAACAGACTAATACACTAAAATGGTTTGTTCGTTTTGTTTTGTTTGGTTGGTTTTTGCAA
Organism: Pan troglodytes; assembly: GCF_028858775.2. NCBI lineage: Eukaryota > Metazoa > Chordata > Mammalia > Primates > Hominidae > Pan > Pan troglodytes. The sequence continues at coordinate 10,221,319 of NC_072405.2, forward strand.
ATTACGTTTAGTAAGGACATGTGATGGCTTGGATTAGTTTCACATTTACTTGGCCGTTCATATAGTATTTGGTTTCCTATTCATATTTTTACTCTCTTTTTTTTCATGATTACAGTCTGAATCCGATAAGAATTCCAATTTCTCATGTAAACTAAGTTGTTTGTAAGTTTTCACATTTGCACTTCTGTTCTGGGGAACTTGACTTATGGTAATTCTTTGCATTCTGCTTTGAAGGTACACCCATCCAGAGGAGAGTCACATTAGATTACAGGATCTGCCTGGAACAACAGAAAACCTCCTCTTTTCAAAAATAAATTAACAGCTTGAGGCATTTTGGATGGTAGAAATTCACCTACAGACTAGTGTGAAACTCGCCGGCAGTTGTGAGTTGCATGCATCTGTGTCTCTGTCAACATCTATGTCTGTCTATTCTCCCCACTCTGTAAGTAGAACACCCTTTGGTGTTCCAGCTATACATGAGTCCTCCTATTATATTTTCAACCTTAGAAAGACCTTAGATTTGCTTTCTATTCCCTGAGCCAAGGGACTCTGAGAGTGGAAGCTCCACATCACAGAGGATCAGCAGAGGCAATCAGGGCAGGGCTGGCTTCCGAGCTTCACAATCTCTCTCCATTTCTGCATTTCATATCATCCAGGATTCCTTATTTTGTTGCAGGTTCAAGGACACAATTTGAAAATCCAAAACCAATTTTATCCAGCACTTTTACTGTATTTTCAGCATACGAATTTTCAGAGTCCTCACTGTAATACTGCAAACGGAAGCCACTCAATCACACTTATTTCTTAAACACTGGCCATGATTTCTGAGACATCATTCTGCTCGTCATTATCAATATTATTATCATTACTTGTGTTTTGAACAGGGGAATCTCACTTGAAAACAGCACTCTCAGTGGAGATCTAGAAGAGAGTGCTTGGGTTTCGGAGTAGGTTTTTCAATGGAAAGAGAGCGGGAATGACAATAGGAGTTACCGGAAGGCCATTGCTGTACTTTCCCACTTTCCTCCCATCAGCTGCAAAGACTGGAACACAGGGAAATCCAAGTATATTACTCCAAGAGAAGCCTGGGAGAGCAGAGGAAGGCAGGATAGATGTGAAGATGCAACACTTACAGTTACAAAGTCAGGAAGGTCTCACCCATAAGCCACACATTTTTCTAACGTAGAACACTAATCGTAGAATACAATCACCAGAATCACAAGGCAATTGGCCATCATATTGGTACCAAAGGGGTACCCTTCCTGAACCAGCATTTTACATGAATTCTTGAATTTACTCTTTGAGTGATATTCCTATAGAATCTATGATCAACTGTTGTTGAGATTTCTCTGGGTTTCAGAAAATAATCAAAAGCAAATCCTACTGTACATGCACAATCTTGTTCATCTGAATGAATTTCCCATCTTCAAATGAAAATTCTTCCTTTCCTCAAGCAAGTGGTCACATGTATAATTAAGCACTCATTTGCAAGTGATAATTTCTGTCACAGTTTATGTAGGTTAAAACATTAACAATAAGTGTATAATATTAAAATAATTGTCATACAGTGATAGTCACTGTAAATATCACAACATTTATACAATGAAATGAATGTTATATAACAGTACAAGAATTTAAAAACAAAAGTTTAGGAGGTGAGCCAAGGACATGAGGGATAACAGTTTCATTATAATTTTTAAAACCAAGATGTTTTTATTTCTCATTCCCAAATTTTTATATAATGTTCATCAAAAGATATATAATACTCACTACTAAGAAAGTTTTACACAAAGGTGCACAGATTTTATACATGAATAAGAATTTTAACGGATATATCAGCCTTGCAAAAAATAAGTGCTCTGTTGAACACTTTTCTGGGAGTTAATAGGATCTGGTCAAATAAGATTGGCAAATACTGTACACCCCAGTTTCCCCTTAGAGATTCCCATTGCACATTAGGGATTAAAGGCTCAGAGCTGTACTACAGTAAAAAACTTCTAAAAATCATTGTTTAATCCAGCGTATCCTACATTGTCATCATAGAGCACAGTTTTCCTAGAAAATCTCTTAAAATCCTTCCAAATAGAAGTCCACAGAATATTAGTAGAAACAGTGCCTTGCACTAGTGGTTACATGCCCTTTCATGGCATAATATTCTATTCATTTTTGAAAGTACCTTTTGTAGTTCTCAACCCAATTTTTATGTGGAATATGTATAACAATAATAATGCAGCATGCTATTAAAAGTTTTAAACTTGTGAAGTTCATGTTGTCTAATAAACAGAAATACTGCATCTACATAATTAGCTCAAGTTTATGCCAGTTATATGAAGATGTAAGTTTTTTTTTTTTTTTTTTTTTTTGAGACAGAGTCTCGCTCTGTCTCCTAGGCTGGAGTGCAATGGCACAATCTCGGCTCACTGCAAGCTCCGCCTTCTGGGTTCCCGCCATTCTCCTGCCTCAGCCTCCCGAGTAGCTGGGACTACAGGCGCCCACCACCACGCCAGGCTAATTTTTTGTATTTTTAGTAGAGACAGGGTTTCACCATGTTAGCCAGGATAGTCTTGATCTCTTAACCTTGTGATCTGCCCGCCTCGGCCTCCCAAAGTGCTGGGATTACAGGTGTGAGTCAGCGTGCCTGGCCGAAAATGTAAGTTTTAATAAAATAATTATATATGCACTTAGAGCTAATGTATATATCTGCTTGTATATTTTCAAAGGTTATTTAAAATTGCCATAAACTACTAAGGCTTACTTAAATTTAAACAAACCCCCAAACACTTTGTATTTAGAATTATGAAATAAAGATGAAAAGTTCCTGGAGTTAGGCAGATTGGACTAAAAAACGAATAACAAGGCTTGAGGAAGGAGAAAGAGAACAATTTTAAACAATGTAGTGCAGAATACATCGGTTGGGTCTTTGAAACAAGTTTCATTTTATTTTCCTCTAGTTATGAATGATGCAAAGATGTTTTCTGGTAAAGGCAAGAAAGCTTATTCTAGACTAATACAAACCCCCACCCAAGGGCACTCCATTAGGGGCAGAAACTGCTTTTCCACTTCAGGCGCATCACAAAGTGATTGGCAGAGCACGCTGTCGTTCCTCTTCCAGGGCTGTATTCTTCTATGTGCCACATCATACACTTCACTCATTTTTCTCTTAAATATCTTTCCTGCAAATTGGATTTTTTGGTGACTCTGAAGGTTTCTAGTTTCTTGCCATAAAAAAGAGAACATTTTCAGTTGCATCCATCTTATCCCTCGACGACCCTAGAAAAAGGCAGCGCTGTTCCTGAGATGATGAGTGCCCTGTTTTCCAGTTTCCCACAGGCGTTCCTTGGAAAATCTCAAGTCACAGAGGCACTTTCCACAGGCCCATTGGCCTCTGAGGGGACATCTCTGCCACCTGTCAGGCTGCATCCAGAACCATCCCAGTCAGCTTGAGCAACAAAGAACCGGCGCTGCCCTTCACAAAACAGCAGTGGGTCTGACTGTTTCCAACAGCAGGATTGACAACGTGCGGCTACTGCACTGCAGAACCGGACGCTGCAATAACGCCAATCTCTTTGCAACTAGATAAGAGATATATATATATAATCTCACAACTTTGCAGGCCGGGTGCGGTGGCTCACGCCTGCAATCCTAGCACTTTGGGAGGTCGAGGCAAGTGGATCAAAAGGTCAGGAGTTCGAGACCAGCCTGACCAACATGGTGAAACCCTGTCTCTACTAAAGATACAAAATATTAGCTGGTCATGGTGGTGTGTGACTGCAGAACCGGACGCTGCAATAACGCCAATCTCTTTGCAACTAGATAAGAGATATATACATGTAATCTCACAACTTTGCAGGCCGGGTGCGGTGGCTCACGCCTGCAATCCTAGCACTTTGGGAGGCCGAGGCGAGTGGATCAAAAGGTCAGGAGTTCGAGACCAGCCTGACCAACATGGTGAAACCCTGTCTCTACTAAAGATACAAAATATTAGCTGGTCATGGTGGTGTGTGTCTGTAATCTCAGCTACTCGGGAGGCTGAGGCAGGAGAATTGCTTGAACCCAGGAGGTGGAGGTTACAGTGAGCTGAGATGGCACCATTGTACTCCAGCATGGGTAACAGGGCGAGACTCCATCTCAAAACAAAAAACCAAAAAACCACAACTTTGCATATAAATAAAAATATATAATATTTTTATATTAAATATTATATATTTATATATTATATAAATAACACAACTTTGCATATAAATATAATTTTTATAATTATACTATAAATATAATTTTTATAATTATGCTTATACTATAAATATAATTTTTATAATTATACTTATACTAAAATATAAATTTTATATTTATACTTCTATATTTTTGTATATTTATTTTATGATATAATATATATTATATATTTATTTTATAACATATAATATAGATATAAATAATAAATTTCCCTCGTGTCCATGTGAAGAGACCACCAAACAGGCTTTGTGTGAGCAATAAAGCTGTTTATTTCACCTGGGTGCAGGTGGGCTGAGTCCGAAAAGAGAGTCACCGAAGGGAGATATGAGTGGGGCCGTTTTATAAGATTTGGGTAGGTAAAGGAAAATTACAGTCAAAGGGAGGTTGTTTTCTGGTGGGCAGATGTGGAGGGGGGGGGTCACAAGGTGCTCAGCAGGGGAGCTTTTGAGCCAGGATGAGCCAGGAGAAGGAATTTCACAAGATAATGTCATCAGTTAAGGCAGGAACAGGCCATTTTCACTTCTTTTGTGGTGGAATGCCATCAGTTAAGGCAGGAACTGGCCATCTGGATGTGTACGTGCAGGTCACAGGGGATATGATGGCTTAGTTTTGGCTCAGAGGCCTGAAAGTCCTGTCTTCTTATATTAATAAGAAAAATAAAATGAAATAGTGGTAAAGTGTCGGGACGGCGAAAATTTTTGGCGGTGGTATGGAGAGACAATGGGCGATGTTTCTCAGGGCTGCTTCGAGTGAGGCTAGGGGCAGCATGGGAACTTAGAGTGGGAGAGATTAAGCTGAAGGAGGATTTTGTGTTAAGGAGTGATATTGTGGGGTTGTCAGAAGAAACATTTGTCATTTAGAATTATTGGTGATGGCCTGGATACAGTTTTGTATGAAATGAAAAACTAAACGGAATAAGAGGAAAAAAACAGGTATTAAAGGACTAAGAATTGGGAGGACCTAGGACATCTAATTAGAGAGTGCCTAAGGAGGTTCAGCATAGCCTTGCCAGCAAAGATTATTTATTTACTTTAAGTGTTAAGAGTGGCAGGTTGGGGATGGCACCAGGAGATATCAGCTGTGATGGCTTGGAGAAACAGTGTAAACCGGCAGTGTAAACAAGAGCAGGGCATGTATGAGTAGTTGAGAACAGTGAATAGGAGTATGACTAGACAGAAGATAGTAGGGATGACAAGTTTTTTGGGGCACAGTCCAAGTTGGTGTGGTGTCTGGAATGAGACTGGGGCCTAATAAAAAGGAACATCTATACAGGAGTTTAAATGGGCTGTACCCTGTAGCATACTGAGGACAGACCTGAATTCTGAGAAGGGAAAGTGGTAAAAGTACTGTCTAGTCCTTTTTAAGTTGGTGGCTGAGCTTGGTAAGGTTTTAAAAGACCATTAGTCCGTTCTACCTTTCCTAAATACTGAGGACCGTAAGGGATATAAAGGTTTCACTGAATACCAAGAGCCTGAAAAAATGCTTGGCTGATTTGACTAATAAAGGTCGGTCTGCTATTGGACTGTATAGAGGCGGGAAGGCCAAACCGAGAAATTATGTCTGACAGAAGGGAATAAATGACTATGGTGGCCTTCTTAGACCCTGTAGGAAAGGCCTCTACTTATCCAGTGAAAGTGTCTCCCTAGACCAAGAGGTATTTTAGTTTGCTGACTCGCGGCATGTTGAGTAAAGCTAATTTGCCAGTCCTGGGCGGGGGCAAATCCTGGAGCTTGATGTGTAGGAAAGGGTGGGGGCCTGAATAATCCCTGAGAAGTAGTAGAATAGCAGATGGAATACTGAGAAGTTATTTCCTTGAGGATAGATTTCTATGATGGAAAGGAAATGAGAGGTTCTAAGAGGCGGGCTAGTGGCTTGTACTATAGCATAGCCTGCCTTTGCTGGTGTGGGGCGATTAGGCCTGGTGGAACTGCCCTCAATAAACCAAGCGTGATTAGGGTGAGGAACAGGAAAGAGGGAAATATGGGGAAATGGGGTGAATGTCAGATGGATCAGAGACATATAGTCACAGGGGTCAGGTGTGGTATCCAGAATAATGTGGGAGGCTGGATTGAAGTCTGGGCCAGGAACAATGGTAATTGTGGGAGCCTTAACCAAGAGTGAGTACAGCTGAAGGAGCCGGGGAGCATAAAGAATATGTGTCAGGTGTGAGGAAGAAAATAGATTTGGGAAGTTATGAGAGCTATAGAGAGTGAGTTGAGCATAGTTTGTGATTTTAAGGGCCTCTAAAAGGATTAGGGTGGTGGCGGCCGCCACAAGACTTGAGGGCTAGGCAAAACAGTAAGGTCAAGTAATTTGGACAAAAAGGCTACTCGGCGCGGTCCCGGTTCTTGTGTAAGAATTCTGACTGCACAGCCCGCACTTCAGCTGTGGGTAATGGAAAAGGTTGGGATGAGTCAGGGAGAGCTAGGATGGGAGCAGTCTCTAAAGCTGTCTTCAAGGAAAAGAAAGAGGAGTGGGGAAAGGACTTAGGATCTATGGGGTCAGCAAGGTTTCCTTTTGTGAGTTTATATAATGGTTTTGTTAGGATGGCAAAACCAGGTATCTAAAGTCAAAAGTATCCAACCATGTCTAGGAAGGAAAGGAGTTGTTGTTTTATAGGTGTTGGGGTTTGAGAGATCAGCTGAACATGATTGGCAGGGAGAGCACGTGTGTTTTTATGAGAATTACGCCGAGATAGGTAACAGATGAGGAAGAAATTTCGGCTTGACTGAAGTAATGGGGGCTGTCTGTGAAGCTTTGCGGCAGTACAGTCCAGGTAATCTGCTGAGCCTGATGGGTGTCAGGGTCAGTCCGAGAGAAAGCGAAGAGAGGCTGGGATGAAGGGCGCAAAGGAATAGTAAAGAAAGCATGTTTGAGATCTGGAACAGAATAATGGGTTGTGGAGGGAGGTATTGAGGTTAGGAGAGTATATGGGTTTGGCACCACGGGGTGGATAGGCAAAACAATCTGGTTCATAAGGCGCAGATCCTGAACTAACCGGTAAGTCTTGTCTGGTTCTAGAACAGGTAAAACGGGGGAATTGTAAGGAGAGTTTATATGCTTTAAAAGGCCATGCTCTAGCAGGCGAGTGATAACAGGCTTTAATCCTTTTAAAGCATTCTGTGGGATGGGATATTGGCATTGAGCAGGGTAAGGGTGATTAGGTTTTAATGAGATGGTAAGGGGCATGATCGGTCGCCAAGGAGGGAGTAGAGGTATCCTATACTTGGGGGTTAAGGTGGGGGGATACAAGAGGAGGACGCAAGGGAGGCTTTGGATTGGGAAGAAGGGCGTCAATGAGATACAGCTGTAGTCCAGGAAGAGTCAGGGAAGCAGATAATTTAGTTAAAGTGTCTCGGCCTAATAAGGGAACTGGGCAGGTGGGGATAACTAAAAAGGAGTGCTTAAAAGAGTATTGTCTAAGTTGGCACCAGAGTTGGGGAGTTTTAAGAGGTTTAGAAGCCTGGCCGTCAATACCCACAACACTTATGGAGGCCAGGGAAACAGGCCCTTCAAAAGAAGGTAATGTGGAGTGGGTAGCCTCCATATTGATTAAGAAGGGGATGGACTTACCCGCCACTGTGAGAGTTACCCTAAAGCTCGGTATCTGTGTTGGTCTACAGGGCTTCTGAGGTGATCTGGCAGTGTCAGTCTTCAGCCGCTAAGCCGAGAAGATCTGGGAAGGAGTTAGAGAGTCTTGGGCCAGAGTTCTAGGGGCTCTGGGAGTGGCTGCCAGGTGAGTTGAACAGTCTGATTTTCAGTGGGGTCCTGCATAGATGGGACGTGGCTTAGGAGGAATCCTGGGCTGCAGGCATTCCTTGGCCTGGTGGCCAGATTTCTGGCACTTGTAGCAAGCTCCTGGGGGAGGCAGTTCTGGAAGAATGCCTGGCCGCTGAGGTTCAGGCATTTGGAAGTTCTTGTGTGCTGGAGATGTGGCTGGGGTTTGTCTCACAGTGGAGGCAAGGAATTGCAACTTAGAAATATGTTGCTACTTGGCTGCCTCTACTCTATTATTGTACACATTGAAGGCGACGTTAATTAAGTCCTGTTGTGGGGTTTGAGGGCTGGAATTTAATTTTTGGAGTTTTATTTAATGTCGGGAGCAGATTGGGTAATAAAATGTATATTGAGAATAAGACGGTCTTTTGACCTTTTAGGGTCTAGGGCTGTAAAGCGTCTCAGGGTTGCTGCCAAACAAGTCATGAACTGGGCTGGATTTTTATATTTGATGAAAAAGAGCCTGAATGCTATGTGATTTGGGATATCAAAAAAGGAGCGTTAACCTTTACTATGCCTTTAGCACCAGCCATCTTTTAAGAGTAAATTGCTGGGCAGGTGGGGGAGGGCTAGTCCCAGAATGAAACAGTAAGCTGGACCAGGTGTGAGGATGGGAGGTGATAAAAGGATTATAGAGTGGAGGAACCGAGGCTGAGGAAGAATTGGGACCTAGCTCGGCCTGGCAAGGAAGGGAGAGGTCAGATGGGGCTGTAGAAAAGGAAGATAAGAAAGACTCAGCGACGCTTGGGGTTGGGACTGAGGGGACAGGTGGGAGGGAAAGAAGGAAGATTTGGGATGAGTTGCATGGGAACAGAGACTAGGTAGGGACTGATGTGTAAAAGAATGCCTGGACGTCAGGCACCTCAGACCGTTTGCCCATTCTACGACAAGAATTATTTAGATCTTGCAGGGTGGAAAAATTGAAAGTGCCATTTTCTGGCTGTTTGGAACCACTGTCGAGTTTGTACTGGGGTCAAGCGGCATTGCAGAAGAATATAAGGCATTTAGGTTTTAGGTCAGGTGTCAGTTGAAGAGGTTTTAGGTTTTTAAGAACATAGCCTAAGGGAGAAGAAAGGGGAATGGAGGGCGGAAGCTTGCGCATAGTGAAGGAAGCAAGCCCAGAGAAAAGAGAGAGTAGAGACATGGAGGGAAGGGGTTCGGGGTTTCTTACCCTCCAGAAAAGCGGGAAAGGAGTTGGGGCGCAGATATAAGAGGTCAGGGTGTGGAAATAAGGGATCGGGGTACAGAGATAAGAGGTTGGGGCGTGGAAATAAGGCAGGCGTCCCTGAGTGGTCAGACACCTCTGAAACGTGGGTGAAGAATCAGAGAGATGTCCCTGCAATGATTAAACACCAAGGGAAGGCTGCCTTCCATAGTCCGTGACCAGCGCCGGAGTTTTGGGTCCACGGATAAAAAGTGTCTCCTTTGTCTCTACCAGAAAATGAAAGGAATTGAAATTAAGAGAAGGGAGAGATTGAAGGGTGGCGACTAGATTGAAAGGAGAAAGTGGTTGAGGGCTAGTGAGGGAGGTGGGAGAAGAGAGTAAGAGGCCACTTACCCGATTTAAAATTGGTGAGATGTTCCTTGGGGTGGTGGGTCTGAGGACCCGTGGTGGTAGGTGGATCTTTTTCATGGAGCAAAGAGCAGGAGGACAGGGGATTGATCTCCCAAGGGAGGTCCCCCAATCCGAGTCACAGCACCAAATTTCACTCACGTCCATTTGAAGAGACCACCAAACAGGCTTTGTGTGAGCAATAAAGCTGTTTATTTCACCTGGATGCAGGTGGGCTGAGTCTGAAAAGAGAGTCACTGAAGGGAGACTTTGGGTAGGTAAAGGAAAATTACAGTCAAAGGGGGTTGTTTTCTGGGGGGCAGGTGTTGGGGGGGGGTCACAAGATGCTCAGCAGGGGAGTTTTTGAGCCAGGATGAGCCAGGAGAAGGAATTTCACAAGATAATATCATCAGTTAAGGCAGGAACAGGCCATTTTCACTTCTTTTGTGGTGGAATGTCATCAGTTAAGGCAGGAACTGGCCATCTGGATGTTTAAGTGCAGGTCACAGGGGATATGATGGCTTAGCTTGGGCTCAGAGGCCTGACAATATAATTATTTATAAAAATTACAAATATTATTTATGTATTTATATAAACAATATTATCATTTATATATAATATTGTCATTTATATATAATTATATGATGAATATTATATTTATGTGTATATGCAAAGTTTTGTTATTTTCCTTTTTTGCTAAAACAAAGTTGGGGCCACAGTCTATTAAATGCATGAACTACATACATGTTTTTTAAACATCATGTAAAATTTTATTTGTTGACTGAGGTATTAGTTCATAGAAGTACGTTTGCTTAGCATACCCATCATTTAAAACATCCCTGCGTACCTCGATAGATAAAATGCTTCTCACATCTGTAGAAAAATACATAAAGCAACACCAATATACAGAAGTAGTCGCATCTAGTACTCAGATCACAACGTGCGCATTACGTAGACCCTCTGTCGTTCAACACGTGAAGGAAAGCTACTGGGTTCGAAATCAGGTTTATAAAGTAGAATTGGCTACTGGCTAGGCAGAGATGCTTTTGCAAGGCTGGTGAAACACTTTTTATTCTTTCTTTTCCTGTATTTTGGGGGGTCAGTAGCCTGTGAAGCTCCTTGTTTGTGTTCACTGGAGTCAGGCTGCGGCAATTTAGGAATCAGGCAGTCACTCCGGAGGTCTTAGTTACGCAAACCTAGGTCGTATCCTCCTCCATTACCCTGGGGAGCAATCTGCTTTTGTTTAACAGAGACCATCCCTTTTTAATGGCCAGGTGGAGCAGGGTTAGTTTGCATAAGCAGTTTTTCCAGGAAGAAAGGAATAAGGTCCCAGCCAAGTACAGCGGATTTTACACTGTACATACATCTGGGTCGCCTCTAACCTGGGCCGCTGCAGACATCAGCTCTTCAAAGGGGAAATCATAGACACAGGTTGAACCCAAGGCGGGACAGCCAGGGCTGAAACATTTTGGGGGCAGCTTTGATTCAGCCTTGAATGTGGCTGATAATCTGAGCCCTTTATCACCCTGGAGGGTGAATGGAAAAGTGAATGCTATTTGGGAAACAAGCGTTGAATGGGAGGGATATAAAGTAGTAAGCGGAAATCCAGTATCTGCACACCCTCCAAGCATCATAGTCACAGATGGGTGCGGGATCCGTCTTCAGCAGGGACACTGCTTGGCAGCAAGCAGCCAGATATTTTCAGGACCTGACTCTCAGCCCAGTCCTCCACCCCAAGCGTGCTGAGAAGTAAAACTGACTCCCTTCGGGAACATGTGATCCTGAAGTTATTTTTTGGCTATTTCCAAGGAGAAATGGGATTCCTCAAGAGGGAGATTCTGAATTTGGTACTCAAAAGGACAGGAGGGTATTTCAGAAGGTCAACTGTGGAGGAAAGGGGTGTTAGCATTGTGAGTTTGTAAAGCAGATCATGAATTTCGTTAATTTCTGTATTAATGCATTAATTGAGTTTGTATTTACTATTTTTCCCTGTCTATAAATGACACTCCTGCCTTCTAAGTTGCTCAAATCAAAACCTTAGTAGTTGTCCTTGAGTCCTCACTGTCCACAGCAAACATTCATTCCAGGGCACATGCTGCCACTCTGAGAAGCACCTCCAGTTCCTTCCGGTACCTGGGTCCCAGTCACTAGGAGCCTGTGTAAGGGCATTTGCAAAACAAAAGTGAGAGGCTGAATTCTCCCTGCAGGAGATAAAGGACCAGACTTTCCCCCCTCTTTCTTAGAGCATTTTCTTTAGAAAACCTACAACTGGAAGTACTTTCTCAGTTCCTTTGAAATGTATGTGGATGTTTACAAAAGCTAAATAAGCCTCCTGTCAGCTTTAAGACCTAGGAATGTCTTTTCTTAGGATCTGAGGCCATCTCTTTGAAATGCATCATCAAGGAAGGTAGCGCCCATGCCTACCCCTTCCAGGAAAGGACAGGAGCCTAACTCTTCTGCAGGCACCTGACTCCAAGTTGCAAAACGGCCTCCTTTCATAAGGATGTACAAAGTTTATTTTTTCTTCATATAAAACCACAGCTACCACAGATGATCACCCCAATTTCTGGGTGGATCTAGAACGGACTATGTATTGACCAAGGGTTGTCTTAAGCCCTCTTGCTAGGGGACTAGTTACTGTTTATCTTGAGAACAAGTCTGTAATGAGTTTTATCTGCTTGATAATGAAAGAGATTTCTTTGCAATTTCTTAGCAGATTGCCAGTGACATGAATCGCATTCTAGTTGAAAGCTTATTCAACGATAATAGTGTTTTTATTTTTTTCTCTATTACTTTTGTGGAGAGGTTTTTCTGGGTAGGGAGAAGTTTTGGTTTTAATTATTTATTTCCCCCAACGCACTTGCCCGAACTCCCTTCTCGTCTACCCCCAGTGCAATCCATTGTCTGCACTGCATCTAGGAAGATCTGCTAAGAAGGCACATCGGTTCATGTCACTTCTTAATTTAAAAACCCTTGAGTGGATTCCCATCACTCTAGCTCCACACCTGGATCTGGTGGTCCCATGGGATCAGGGCCCTGCCTGCCCCACATCCGCTGTGCCTCACCCACACCAGCCCCTCATTCTTCCTTGGAATCCAGGATCTCATTCCTCACATGGGACTTCTCACTGGCTACACGGTTCCCTGAAATGCTCCTTTATCTGGTCTTCGCAAAACTCCTTATTTGGGTCACCCTGAAATGCCAGTTTCTCCTCCAGGAAGCCACTTCCTCAGTCACGCTCTCACATATTAAACTCTTCTATTCTCTCTTCACCCCCATTCTCTTTATTTTATTTTTTTAAAATTTTTATTGTTTTTTTTGTGACAGAGTCTCACTGTGTCACCCAGGCTGGTGTGCAGTGACTCAGTCTTGGCTCACTGCAACCTCCATCTCCCGTGTTCAAGGGATTCTCCTGCCTCAGCCTCCTGAGTAGCTGGGATTACAGGCATGCGCTGCCCTACCCAGCTGATTTTTGAATTTTTGAAAGAGACGGGGTTTTGCCATGTTGGCCATGCTGGCCTGGAACTCCTGACCTCAGGTGATCTTGCCAGCCTTGGCATCCCAAAGTGCTGCGATTACAGGTGTGAACCACCGGGCCTGGCCTTTTTATTTTCTTAATCATCAATATTTACATGGATTTTTTGTTCCCCTGACACACTGAGAGCTCTGTCTTTCATGGTGCCATTTTAGTGGTTGATTAAAAATTTGTGGAATTAGAGTTCCAATCTTTTTCTCTTTTTTTTGCTGTAGAAAAAAGTGTTTTAGAAAGCTTACAATTTATTGCTTATAGAACTTTTGTAAGTGAATTATGTTATAAGGCAAGAGTTATTACCTTTGTGGATGCGAGTGAAGCATGTATTCATTTTTGTATTGGTGTAAGTGAAGATCTAAGGGCAGAAGTGACCTCAAAACAGCACAAATATGGTGAGAAGCTGCCTGGGTGAGGTGTCAGGTGTGATGTCTCATTTGCCCCTAAATGTTTGTGGGATGCAGGGCAAGGGCAGAAAGAGAGGCTCACAGACCATGTGATTTGATATGTCAAAGTCCTCATGCCTTCCTTGACAAATGTACATTCACAGCGATGTGGGTGGTAGCTGTGGTTTGTAGTCCTCAGGCTCCCTGGAGGGCATAGCTGAAATTTGGCCACCTGGACGCAGACTCCTCCTGCCCCTGGCCCCCTCCCCACCTCCTTGCTCCTGAACCTCTAGGAGTGAACGCATGACATTGTGACCCCTCTGCTGACTTCTGTTATTTCCATGCTCCTTGTATCGCTGACAAACCATTTCAGATACAAGCCAAGCTGTCTACCCTCAGGAGGAGAGGCCCAAGGAAAAGGCCCATCCAACCCTAAGAGGCAACCTGAGGTCCATCTGGGCCAGGATTCCAGGGTCTTGAATACCCAGAGGATGGCCCAGGACATTCTCCCTTCCCTGTGGGGAGAACATCAGCCAGAGGCGGTCTCTGAGCCTGGGTCAGCAGGCAAGGCCCCCGCCCCCAGTTCTAAAATAGAACTGTGGCAGACACTTAAACCACATCTCCCAACAGTTGAGATTAACATGTGCAGACACAGAATGAAATGTTACACTAAAAAAACCAAAACAAGAACAAAAAACCAACTTACACATAGATTCACTAAGAATCACAATGAAACCTCCAATCTACTGTACAAAATTAGGCAAGGTCAAAAATTCACAAGAGGGGACCAGGATCTCCATGGAATTCATGCATTTTCATAGTTCCAGAAGGGAAGCATGTGCTGATGACTTAGGAATTCTCAACCCCATTACAACCACCTCCCGAAATCTGCAGGTCGCCAATTGTTAACTTTCTACATCAACATCATCAAACCACACATACAACACTCAAGCATGAACAACACCAGCTGTGCAAAGTGGCTCATGTCTGTAATCCCAGTGCTTTGGGAGCCCGAGGTAGGAGGATGACTTGAGGCCAGGAGTTTGAGACCAGCCTGGGCAAAATAGTGAGATGTAGGAGTGTGACAAACAGAAATTAAAGAATGAAGTATGAAAACAGAAAAATATTTTCATTAAAACCTTTACTGTAATAGGAAGAATGTTATTTTATCTTGTAATTAGGGTGATGAGACGTTCAACCTTATCCAGGACAGTACTGGCTTGCACCTGTTGTCTCAGCATAGTGATGAACAGCACCCATGTTTACTCTTAAAATATCCCAATTTGAATAAAAATTACATAATCTTCCCACCTATGAAGTCCTTTAAAACTGGAGTTTCAGAAGAATAAGGGAAATGGCTGGGAGTGTGAGACAGAGAACAGGGAAAATCCAGTGACATCAGTGAAGCCCCTCTGCCAGGTACGCCTGTAATCAATTCCCTCACTTTTTTTTTTTTTTTTTTTTGAGATGGAGTCTCGCTCTGTCGCCCAGCCTGGAGTACAGTGGCGCGATCTCAGCTCACTGCAAGCTCTGCCTCCCGGGTTCCCACTCCCTCACTCTTTTTACTCATGTCAGCAATACTTGATTTTTTTTAATTTCTTAAGATAATTGTGGTAAATTTCTATTATTTACTGCCAAACAGCCTTGACTAACACGATCTCTCTCATCTCTGGGCCTTTTGCCAACGTGTCCATAGCTAGGGACAATTTTACCCTATTCTCTTGTTCACTTGGCTAAATTCTACTTATTCTATTAATCCTAGGTTAAATACCACATTTTCAAGACTGAGTTCCTTGATTCCTGCGGCTCTGTGATAAATGCTGTTTAGAGGCTCCCTGACCTTTTCTAGTCAGAAAAATTGTTCCCCACACTCCACCTCGGTCTGCTTTTACCTTCTCTAGAAGGTGCACTTGCTGAGCTCAGATGCTGTAATTGTCCTGCTCGTTGATAAACCAAGTAGCATCACAGTGCGCAGTGTACAGTGGGTTCTCAAAAAATGTTTGTCGAATGAAGTGTTTAAAGCACTTAGCCCGAGAATTGGCCCCTAACAGGTATTAAATAGTAACTATTATAAGCTGTATCATGACGTAACAAAGGATATGAAGAATCAAGATGCACTGTGAGTTGTTTTTGTTGTTGCTGCTGCTGTTACTATTGAGACAGAGACTCACTCTGTTGCCCAGTCTGGAGTGCAGTGGCGTGATCTCAGTTCACTGCAACCTCTGCCTCCTGGGTTCAAGTGATTCTCAATGCCTCAGCCACCCGAGGAACTGCGACTACAGGCACCCACCACCACGCTCGGCTATTTTTTTGTATTTTTAGTAGTGATGGGGTTTCACCATATTGGCCAGGCTGGCCTTGAACTCCTGACCTTGGGTGATCCGCCCACCTTGGCCTCCCAAAATGCTGGGATTACACACATGAGCCATGGCACCTGGCCTGTGAGATTTAATAAAAAAACAAACAAACAAGTAACTCAAATAATCAAGTCTCAAAAAAATAAGTTTACAATGGTATAAATACACACTCACACATATATACATATAGGAGATAATGTAAACATGTAATTAAAACATTGATGTATTAACTTCAGATATGTAATGTAAATTTTGAGTGAAAAAGAAATAACAGACATTTATAATAAGCTCCAAGAAGCAAGAGAATGTGTTTATTTCTGTTTTTTTAAATCTAATCAATTTCCATGTCTAGACTTCATTACCGAAAATGTTGTTTGCAATTTAGTGATGTTTATTTTGCAAATGGCTAATGGCACTGTGTTTCTATGAAATGTTTAGAAATGGATCGAAAACGCTATTGCAAAGCCAACTAAATTATAGGCATGAAATAAATGTCAAGGACAAAATTATATTTTGCATGTCAGGTTAAAAACTAATGAACAGTGTATCAAAAATGTAGGTTATTATAAAAGGTAGCATGGTATAAAGCAGACTCCATGTGACCAAGTACATATTTTTGTCTATTTATTTTTAATTATACTTTCAGTTTTAGGGTACATGTGCACAACGTACAGGTTTGTTACATATATATACATGTGCCATGTTGGTGTGCTGCACCTATTAACTTGTCATTTACATTAGGTATATCTCCTATTGCTATCCCTCCCTGATTCCCCCATCCCACAACAGGCCCCGGTGTGTGATGTTCCCCTTCCCGTGTCCATGTGTTCTCATTGTTTATTTCCCACCTATGAGTGAGAACATGTGGTGTTTGGTTTTTTGTCCTTGTGATAGTTTGCTGAGAATGATGGTTTCCAGCTTCATCCATGTCCCTACAAAGGACATGAACTCATCATTTTTGATGGCTGCATAGTATTCCATGGTGTATATGTGCCACATTTTCTTAATCCAGTCTATCATTGTTGGGCATTTGGGTTGGTTCCAAGTCTTTGCTTTTGTGAATAATGCTGCAATAAACATACGTATGAATGTGTCTTTATAGAAGCATGATTTATAATCCTTTGGGTATATACCCAGTAATGGGATGGCTGGGTCAAATGGTATTTCTAGTTCTAGATCCTGAGGAGTTGCCACACTGTCTTCCGCAATCATTGAACTAGTTTACAGTCCCGCCAACAGTGTAAAAGTGTTCCTATTTCTCCACATCCTCTCCAGCACCTGTTTTTTCCTGACTTTTTATTGATTGATTGCCATTCTAACTGGTGTGCAATGGTATCTCACTGTGGTTTTGATTTGCATTTCTCTGATGGCCAGTGGTGATGAGCATTTTTTCATGTGTCTGTTGGCTGCATAAATGTCTTCTTTTGAGAAGTAACTGTTCATACCCCTCACCCACTTGTTGATGGGGTTGTTTGTTTTTTTCTTGTAAATTTGTTTGAGTTCATTGTAGATTCTGGATATTAGCCCTTTGTCAGATGAGTAGATGGCAAAAATTTTCTCCCATTCTGTAGGTTGCCTGTTCACTCTGATGGTAGTTTCTTGTACTGTGCAGAAGCTCTTTAGTTTATTTAGATCCCATTTGTCAATTTTGGCTTTTGTTGCCATTGCTTTTGGTGCTTTAGACATGAAGTACTTGCCCATGCCTATGTCCTGAATGGTATTGCCTAGGTTTTCTTCTAGGGTTTTTATGGTTTTAGGTCTAACATTTAAGTCTTTAATCCATCTTGAATTAATTTTTGTATAAGGTGTAAGGAAGGGATCCAGTTTCAGCTTTCTACATGTGGCTAGCCAGTTTTCCCAGCACCATTTATTAAATAGGGAATCCTTTCCCCATTGCTTGTTTTTGTCAGGTTTGTCAAAGATCAGATAGTTGTAGATATGTGGCGTTATTTCTGAGGGCTCTGTTCTGTTCCATTGGTCTGTATCTCTGTTTTGGTACCAGTACCATGCTGTTTTTGTTACTGTAGCCTTGTAGTATAGTTTGAAGTCAGGTAGCATGATGCCTCCAGCTTTGTTCTCTTGGCTTAGGATTGACTTGGCAATGTGGGCTCTTTTTTGGTTCCATATGAACTTTAAAGTAGTTTTTTCCTACTCTGTGAAGAAAGTCATTGGTAGCTTGATGGGGATGGCTTCGAATCTATAACTTACGTTGGGCAGCATGGCCATTTTCACGATATTGATTCTTCCTACCCATGAGTATGGAATGATCTTCCATTTGTTTGTCTCCTTTTTTATTTCATTGAGCAGTGGATTGTAGTTCTTCTTGAAGAGGTCCTTCACATCCCTTGTAAGTTGGATTCCTAGGTATTTTATTCTCTTTGAAACAGTTGTGAATGGCAGTTCACTCATGATTTGGCTCTCTGTTTGTCTGTTATTGGTGTATAAGAATGCTTGTGATTTTTGCACATTGATTTTGTATCCTGAGACTTTGCTGAAGTTGCCTATCAGCTTAAGGAGATTTTGGGCTGAGAAGATGGCATTTTCTAGATATACAATCATGTCATCTGCAAACAGGGACAATTTGACTTCCTCTTTTCCTAACTGAATACCTTTTATTTCCTTCTCCTGCCTGATTGCCCTGGCCAGAACTTGCAACACTACGTTGAATAGGAGTGGTGAGAGAGGGCATCCCTGTCTTGTGCCAGTTTTCAAAGGGAATGCTTCCAGTTTTTGCCCATTCAGTATGATATTGGCTGTGGGTTTGTCATAGATAGCTCTTATTATTTTGAGATACCTCCCATCAATACCTAATTTATTGAGAGTTTTTAGAATGAAGGGCTGTTGAATTTTGTCAAAGGCCATTTCTGCATCTATTGAGATAATCATGTGGTTTTTGTCTTTGGTTCTGTTTATATGCTGGATTACATTTATGGATTTGCATATGTTGAACCAGCCTTGCATCCCAGGGATGAAGCCCACTTGATCATGGTGGATAAGCTTTTTGATGTGTTGCTGGATTCCGTTTGCCAGTATTTTATTGAGGATTTTTGCATCGATGTTCATCAGGGATATTGTTCTAAAATTCTCTTTTTTGGTTGTGTCTCTGCCAGGCTTTGGTATCAGGATGATGCTGGCCTCGTAAAATGAGTTAGGGAGGATTCTCTCTTTTTCTACTGATTGAATAGTTTCAGAAGGAATGGTAGCAGTTCCTCCTTATACCTCTGGTAGAATTCGGATGTGAATTCATCTGGTCCTGGACTTTTTTTGGTTGGTAAGCTATTAATTATTGCCTCAATTTCAGAGCCTGTTATTGGTCTCTTCGGAGATTCAACTTCTTCCTCGTTTAGTCTTGGGAGGGTGTATGTGTCCAGAAATTTATCCATTTCTCCTAGATTTTCTAGTTTATTTGTGTAGAGGTGTTTATGGTATTCTCTGATGGTAGTTTGTATTTCTGTGGGTTGGGTGGTGATATACCCTTTATCATTTTTTATTGCATCTATTTGATTCTTCTCTCTTCTTTATTAGTTTTGCTAGCAGTCTATCAATTTTGTTGATCTTTCCAAAAAACCAGCTCCTGGATTCATTGATTTTTTTGAAGGGTTTTTAATTTATTTCTTTCCTTCTGCTAGCTTTTGAGTGTGTTTGCTCTTGCTTCTCTAGTTCTTTTAATTGTGATGCTAGGGTGTCAATTTTAGATCTTTCCTGCTTTCTCTTGTGGGCATTTAGTGCTATAAATTTCCCTCTACACACTGCTTTGAATATGTCTCAGAGATTCTGGTATGTTGTTTCTTTGTTCTCGTTGGTTTCAAAGAACATCTTTATTTCTGCCTTCATTTCATTATTTACCCAGTAGTCATTCAGGAGCAGGTTGTTCAGTTTCCATGTAGTTGAGTGGTTTTGAGTGAGTTTCTTATTTCTGAGTTCTGGTTTGATTGCACTGTGGTCTGAGAGACAGTTTATTATAATTTCTTTTATAATTTTGTTATAAATTCTTTTACATTTGCTGAGGAGTGCTTTACTTCCAACTATGTGGTCAATTTTGGACTAGGTGTGGTGTGGTGCTGAAAAGAATGTATATTCTCTTGATTTGGGGTGGAGAGTTCTGTAAATGTCTATTAGGTCCACTTGGAGCAGCGCTGAGTTCAATTCCTGGATATCCTTTTTAACTTTCTGTCTCATTGATCTGTTTAAAGTTGACAGTGGGTTGTTAAAGTCTCCCATTATTATTGTGTGGGAGTCTAAGTCTCTTTGTAGGTCTCTAAGGACTTGCTTTATGAATCTTTTTTTGTTTTCTATTTGCTTGGTAGATATTCCTCCATCCCTTTATTTTGAGCCTATGTGTGTGTCTGCACGTGAGATGGATTTCCTGAATACAGCACACTGTTGGGTCTTGACTCTTTATCCAGTTTGCCACTCTGTGCCCTTTAGTTGGAGCATTTAGCCCATTTACATTTAAGGTTCATATTGTTATGTGTGAATTTGATCCTGTCATTATGATGTTAGCTGGTTATTTTGCTCATTAGTTGATGCTGTTTCTTCCTAGCCTTGATGGTCTTTACAATTTTGCATGTTTTTGCAGTGACTGGTGCTAGTTGTTCCTTTCCATGTTTAGTGTTTCCTTCAGGAGCTCTTGTAGGGCAGGCCTGGTGGTGACAAAATCTCTCAGCATTTGCTTGTCTGTAAAGGATTTTATTTCTCCTTCACTTATGAAGCTTAGTTTGGCCAGATATGAAATTCTGGGTTGAAAGTTCTTTTCTTTAAGAATGTTGAATATTGGCCCCCACTCTCTTCTGGCTTGTAGAGTTTCTGTCAAGAGATCTGCTGTTAGTCTGATGGGCTTCCCTTCGTGGGTAACCCGACCTTTCTCTGTGGCTGCCCTTAACATTTTTTCCTTTATTTCAACTTTGGTGAATCTGACAATTAGGTGTCTCGGAGTTGCTCTTCTCGAGGGGTATCTTTGTGGCATTCTCTGTATTTCCTGAATGTGAATGTTGGCCTGCCTTGCTAGGCTGGGGAAGTTTTCCTGGTTTATATCCTGCAGAGTGTTTTCCAACTTGGATCCATTCTCCCTGTCACTTTCAGGTACACCAGTCACATGTAGATTTGGTCTTTTCACATAGTCCCATATTTCTTGGAGGCTTTGTTTCTTTTTATTCTTTTTTCTCTAAACTTCTCTTCTCACTTCATTTCATTCATTTGATCTTCCATCACTGATACCCTTTCTTATAGTTGATCGAATTGGCTACTGAGACTTGTGCATTTGTCACGTAGTCCTCGTGCCTTGGTTTTCAGCTCCATCCGGTCCTTTAAGCACTTCTGTGCATTGGTTATTCTAATTAGCCATTCATCTAATTTTTTTTCAAGGTTTTTAACTTCTTTGCCATGGGTTCAAACTTCCTCCTTTAGCTCGGGAAAGTTTGCTCGTCTGAAGCCTTCTTCTCTCACCTCGTCGAAGTCATTCTCCATCCAGCTTTGTTCCATTGCTGGTGAGGAGCTGCTTTCCTTTGGAGGAGGAGAGGTGCTCTTATTTTTAGAGTTTCCAGTTTTTATACTCTGTTTTTTCCCCATCTTTGTGGTTTTATCTACCTTTGGTCTTTGATGATGGTGATGTACAGATGGGGTTTTGGTGTGGATGTCCTTTCTGTTTGTTAGTTTTCCTTCTAACAGTCAGGACCCTCAGCTGCAGGTCTGTTGGAGTTTGCTGGAGGTCCACTCCAGACCCTGTTTGCCTGGGTATCAGCAGCAGAGGCTGCAGAGCAGCAGATATTGGTGAACAGCAAATGTTGCTGCCTGATCATTCCTCTGGAAGTTTTTCTCAGGGGTGTACCCAGCCATGTGAGGTGTCAGTCTGCCCCTACTGGGGGATGCCTCCCAGTTAGGCTACTCGGGGGTCAGCGACCCACTTGAGGAGGCAGTCTGTCCATTCTCAGATCTCAAGCTGTGTGCTGGGAGAACCACTTCTCTATGTAAAGCTGTCAGACAGGGACATTTCAGTCTGCAGAGGTTTCTGCTGCCTTTTGTTTGTCTGTGCCCTGCCCCCAGAGGTGGAGCCTACAGAGGCAGACAGGCCTCCTTGAGCTGGGGTGGGCTTCACCCAGTTCGAGCTTCCCAGCTGCTTTGTTTACCTACTCAAGCCTGTGCAATGGTGGACGCCCGTCCCCCAGCCTTGCTGCAGCCTTGCAGTTTGATCTCAGACTGCTGTGCTAGCAATGAGCAAGGCTCTGTGGGTGTAGGACCCTCTGAGCCATGCACAGGATATAATCTCCTGGTGTGCTGTTTGCTAAGCCCATTGGGAAAGTGAAGTATTAGGGTGGGAGTGACCCGATTTTCCAGGTGCCGTCTGTCAACACTTTCTTTGACTAGAAAGGGAATTCCCTGACGTCTTTTGCTTCCTGGGTGATGTGATGCCTCATCCTGCTTTGGCTCACACTTGGTGTGCTGCACCCACTGTCCTGCACCCACTTTCCGACACTCGCCAGTGAGATGAACCCGGCACCACAGTTGGAAATGCAGAAATCACCCATCTTCTGCATCGCTCATGCTGGGAGCTGTAGACTGGAGCTGTTCCTATTCAGCCATCTTGGCTCCCATCCAAGTACACATTTTTATAGAAAACCATGACTGAGCAGGGCGAGGTGGCTCACACCTGTAATCCCAGGACTTTGGGGGGCTGAGGCAGACCAATCACCTGAGGTCAGGAGTTCCAGACCAGCCTGGCCAACATGGTGAAACCTCCTCTGTACTAAAAATATAAAAATTAGCTGGGCGTGGTGGTGGCACCTGTAATCCCAACTACTCAGGGGGCTGAGGCAGGAGAATTGCTTGAACCTGGGAGGCAGAGGTTTCAGTGGGCTGATATTGTTCGACAGAGCAAGACTAAGTCTCAAGAAAAAAAAAAAAAAGAGAAGAGAAGAAAGGAAGGAAAGAAAGGAAGGAAACAAACCACAACTGTTGGAACAACGGCAGTAGGCAGACATTGTGCCCCAATGGTACATGTTGCAGCCATCCCAAAATAAGTTCATTGTCCCCTTCTCCTAACTTTTTATTGCTGCTTCAGATCTAGCTACCATATCTATAGACATATAAAAGACATCTCCTTTAGGATTTATTGCATGCACTAAAAAAGCTATAATCTTGCCCCTTTTGCTTTATGTCTACTGACAAATGAACCAACAACACTGGCTGTTTCTTACTTTTGACTCTGAATCCCACTTCCAACATGTGTGTCTTGCAAGAACACCTGCACTTCCAGAACTGGATCCTGCAGCCACCCATAAGCCTGTCAACACCCAGAGAATCCGCCTTAGATGTCTGTATGTTTAAATCCTGACTCAGAAAACGGACATCTTGTGTATGTTATTTAACCAAAGGCATCTTTTCTTGTAAGAACACTCTGACTCACAGGATTCTTATTTTAATTTTTCCTTTCCCAGGTAGTTATGTTAGGAGGAGATTTTTCAATGCTTGGCCAAAAAAGTTCACAATGCAAAAATAGAATGTTAACCAACAAAATGTTACATTATCTAAAACTCAGTAAATTGATAAGAGAAAATAAAATATTTGTAGGAGAATTTTCATTACTATTCATTCATTTATTCCTTCATTCAAAAATACTTCTGAGGGCCAGGTACAGTGGCTCATGCCTGTAATCCCAGCACTTTGGGAAGCCAAGGTGGGTGGATCACTTGAGGTAAGGAGATTGACACCAGCCTGGCCAACATGGTGAAACCCCATCTCTGCTAAAAATACAAAAATTTGCTGGGTTTGGTGGTACATGCCTGGTAATCCCAGCTACTCAGGAGGCTGAGGCAGGAGAATTGCTTCAACCTGGGAGGCAGAGTTTGCAGCAAGCCAAAATCGTGTCACTGCACTCCAGCCCGGGCTATAAGAGTGAAACTCC
Source organism: Pan troglodytes (assembly GCF_028858775.2). Taxonomy (NCBI): domain Eukaryota; kingdom Metazoa; phylum Chordata; class Mammalia; order Primates; family Hominidae; genus Pan; species Pan troglodytes. The sequence continues at coordinate 10,245,050 of NC_072405.2, forward strand.
ATCTCAAAACAAACAGAAAACTTCTGAGTGCCTACTGCATGTCAGTTCTAGTCACTTGGGACACATCAATCAACAAATTAGGATCTCTTTCCTTGCAGAGGTTAGATTCTCAAGGGAGGAGATAACAATACAAAATACAACCAAGTAATAAATGAAATATTATGGATATGGACAGTGACAGTGCGTTGGGGTAAAGACAGCAGTGTCGATGGCATTGAGAGTGCTGGGGGGAAGTTGGTGATTTCAGGTGGGCTGGTCATGGAAGGTCCCCTGAGATGATGACACATATTTTAAGATAGAGACAGAATCAGCCTTGCAGGTACCTGGGGCCAAGGCTACTGAGAAGGAGAACTGAAGTTTCTATCAAAGACCCTAAACGGTGGGCCTAGCGCCTTGTTGGAGAAGCATGGACATTTCTGGGGCTGGAGCTGAGAAGGGGGTGGATGATGAGGCTTCCAAGGGAGGTGTGAGGGCGATCGGTGGGCCTGGTGAGGGAAGAATTGCAGGCAGCTGCAAGGTACTTGGGGCTTGACTCAGTGATCCAGGGGTCATTGCTGGGTTCTGAAAATGTTACAAGGGCGTGAAGCTTATATTTTAAAGAATTAATCTAGCCACTGTATTCAGGACAGACCATGGAGAGGCCGTGAGACCAGCTGGAAGGCTATTGCAGGGGCAAGGCAGGAGATTGGAGGAGACTCAGCCATGGGAGATGGTGTGGAGTAGACAGACAGGGCCCCATTCTCATAAATTTTATAGGTATGTCCAATAAGGTTTCTGGATGGGCTGCATGTGGGATATGAAAGACAGAATATGAGAATGAACAGGGTAAACAGACAACCTAAAGAAAGGGAGAAAATTTTTCCAAAATATGCATCTGAAAAATGTCTAATATCCAGCATCTATAAGGAACTTGGACAACTTTACACGACAAAAACAACCCCATTAAAACATGGACAAAGGACATGAACAGACACTTTTTAAAAGAAGACATACATGTTGCCAACAATCGTGGAAAAAAGCTCAACATCACTGATCATTAGAGAAATGCAAATTAAAACCAAAATGAGATACCATCTCACACCAGTTACAATGGCTATTAATAAAAAACCGAGATATAAAAGATGCTGGTGAGGTTGTGGAGAGAAAGGAATACTTAAATACTGTTTGTGGAAATATATCAACCATTATGGAAGACAGTGTGGTTATTCCTCAAAGACCTAAAGACAGAAATATCACTGGACCTAGCAATCCATTATTGGGTATATGCCCAAAGGAATAAAATCATTCTATTATAAAGACACATGCATGCATATGTGCAATGCAGCACTATTCACCACAGCAAAGCCATGGAAGCAACCTAAATGCCCATCAGTGATAGACTGGATAAAGAAAACATGGTACATATACACCATGGAGTACTATGCAGCTATAAAAAAGAATGAGATCATGTCCTTTACAGGAACATGGATGGAGCTGGAGGCCATTATTCTTAGCAAACAAGTGCAGGAACAGAAAACCAAATACTGCATGTTTTCATTTATAACTGGGAGCTAAACAATGAGAACACATGGACACATAAAGGGGAACAATAGACACTGCGGTCTCCCGGATGGTGGAAAGTGAGAAAAGGGAGAGGATCAGGAAAAATAACTAATGGGTACTAGGCTTAATAGCTGGGTGATGAATCTAGCTTAGGCACAAAGGTACTCCAGAGCTCTAGGGAAGCCAAGGGCACCTGCTACTTATATATAAAGTAGGTATCTTAACCACAGCTTTTATGACAAGACAAATTATTATTCCAAGGGCTAGTGCCATATTGAGCTGAAAACATTCTTATTAGTATGGACTCATATTCCAGGTATTAACAAAGACACCTAAATAATCTGAAAGGCTTTTTCTAAAATTAATAACCTGATTACAGAATGGAAGACATATGCATTTATGAGTTTCTTTGAAAACTCATGGATTTCTAGTTAGCATGTGAGCTCTGCAAAGCAGGAATCTTGACTTCGTTCACTCAATCCTGCTTAGCTCTCAGCATGGAGGCTGCAGGTTTACGGACACTCAGTAATCCTGATGGCCTGAATGAATGAGTGAATGAATGAATGAATGAATGAGAACCCAGGATGCATATCATTCTTAAGTATTCAAAAGAATTGAAATTTTCAGTTTGATATTAGCTTTTCTTTGTCTGTAAGGGGTAGGTTATTTTATTTAAAATGACATTACAACTCCATTACAATGATTAGTTAAATTAAACATGATTCATCTTTTCTCATTTGACATCACAGATTCCTCCTTGAGATTTTAATATGTATACAAGTGAAATACTGGAGTTTCTACCCCATGCTGAAATTTAGTAAATTGGTGAGTCTAATGCAAATACTAAAGCACTCACTGATTGATTTTGTGTTTAACAGTCTAAAACAGGAGTTGGCAAACTATATACTGGAAATCACATCTGGCCCATCAGCTAGTATTGTAGCTGGAAAGCTAAGAATGGTTTTACATTTTTTAAATGGTTAAAAAATATCAAAATAAAAATATTAATTTATGACACATGAAATTCAAACACAGCCCTGACCACTCATACATGCGTTGTCTGTAGCTGCCTTTGGGCTACACAGCCACAGAGCTGAGGACCTGCCTTGGAGACCACAGGACCTGCAAAGCCTAAAATAGCTACTCTCTGACTCTTCAGGGAAAAGGTTTGCTCCTCCCCGGTACAGAACTATAATTATGAGATAATTTTTTTGCATTTATATGGCATTTTTCTTTGCATTTATATGGCATTTCCCTTACCTTGCTCTTTCCCATTAATTCTCATGTTTTTGAGTTAAGAAAATTGAAAAAGTGCCTTATTATCTGCTTCCTCACCCTGAATTGAACTCTTTATGCATATAACTAGGTTATGATTTTCTCAAAGTTGCTCTTCAGGGTGAGATCCTCGCCCAGAATAGAAACGCCGCCTCTGTAAGGCTCCCTGGTTTTGGGTCTTGCAGGATCAATGGGAACGAGCAGTTGGAGTTTTGTGTCAGGTGCCTCCGTGTTTCAGTGGCCAAACAGGTTTGGAAAACACGCAGAAGGAGTATATCCTCCAGCCCCATCGGGGTGCATCAACTCAGCCAAGACTCCAGAGAAAAGACATTGGCCTGGATACAAGAACGTTCCACCTAATTAAGGATAAACATTCCTCATTTCGTTTCTGAAAATGTCAAAGTGCTTCAATAACTACAGAGAGGGTCCACCGAGAACAAACCCCCCTGGAAGAGCAGAGGCTGAGGATGGCTCCAGTGCTTAGGGAGAGAAACATTTTTGACAATCCCTTTCTTTATATTTTCCAAAGTAATACCTGGTTCTTGAGTATTACGCAAAACAAAATGAAAACCTCGACCTAACTCAAGAGTTAGGCAAGGAGCTCTTCGACATGACAACAGAGGCACAATCCATAAAAGCCAAAATGAATAAATGAGAGTTCATCAAAACAGAAAAGCTTTTGCTCTAAAAAAGACCCTGTGAAGAGGATGGAAAGACAAGCTACAGAGTGGGAGAAAATGCTTGAAAGCCACGTATCTGACAACAGACTAGTGTCTTAAAAATATAAAGAATGCTCAAGACTGAAGAGTAAAGAAAAATAAAATCCCATCAGAAAATGGGAAAAGGAACAACAAGAACAACAAAAAAAAACAAAAAAAACCTTTCACTGTAGAGGAAATACAGATGAGAACTATAAAACATGTAAAGATGCTCTAAATTAGTAGCCATTAAGCAAATAAATGCAGAGATATCACTGCATGATTATAAGCACACCTAAATTTAAAATTTCTACTATGTATGTTTTCTAAATGATGTAAATACTATAGACAATTGTATATCGTCTGTAAAGAAATATCAAATGTTGCATAGGAGGCAGACAAACAGAATCACGTACGCATTGCTGGTGAGAATGTAAAATGGTACAGCCATTCTGGAAAATTATTTGGCAGTTAAAAGCGAAACATTCAATTCTGCAATTGCATTCTTGGGCATTTATCTCAGAGAAATAGAAACTTACGTTCCCATGATAAAGATAACACATATGGTGCAGTATATACGGCTTGGGTGATGGGTGTGCCAAAATCCTACAAATCACCACTGAAGAACTTACTCATGTAACCAAATACCACCTGAACCCCAAAAACTTACGGAAAAATAATTTTAAAAAGAAAGCCTGCGCGTGAATGTTCATCACAGCTGTACTCATAGGAGTCTCAATCTGGAAATTACCCAGGTGTCCTTCGGCGGTGAGTGATTAAACCAACCGCTGCCTCCATTCCCTGGAGTTCTCTGCAGGAATCTAAAGGAATATGCCCCGGATTCATGCAACAAGCTGGAATTCTCTGCAGGAATCTAAAGGAATATGCCCTGGATTCATGCAACAAGCCGGCCCCATCAGCACCCACAGAAAGGTACTGAATGAAGAGGCCAGTCCGAGAGACGACACACTGCCTGGTTCCCTCCACAGCACATTTGTGAAATGATCAAGAGTCTGGAAGTACAGAACAGATGAATGGCTGCCAGGGATTAAGAAGAGATGCAGGCCGAGGTAAATGGGTACGGCTATCAAAGAGCAGCCTGTGGGATCCTATTCCTGGGGGAAATGTCCTACTTATTGATAGTATCAATGTCAACGCGTCGGCTGTGATAGTGAACTCTAGTTCTACAGGATGTTACTCTTGGGGGAACCTGGGTAAAGTGTGCACAGGGTCTCTGTTTTATTTGTTGCCACTCTAAGTGGATCTATGATTACCCCAAAGTAAAACAAGTTCAATTAAAAAAGTAAAGGTTATATATGTCTGAGTTGCAGTATTCATTTGAATTATGGACAGTGAATGCAAACCATTTTATTTCTAAAATTATGCTCATATGAAAAAAAATATATATATACATAGTTAATTTCAAAATTCCAAGAGGTTAAGACATTGCCAATAAGCGTCACAGAAATCATGTATTTCTGAATGTACCTTCGTGACAGAAGGCAATATGAATCTCATGATTGTGAAACTCCTGACAAATATTGGTAAATCTGAAGATGACAGTATCCATTTTCAGCATCACCCATTGCTGGGGATAATGACCATTCTCTTGGAATAATAATAAATACTAAACCAAAGAAAGTGTCCTTTCCAGTTAACATAATTACTGTTTATCCAAGAGGCGCTATAAATGCTATTATTTCGGGCCAAATGAAAAAAAAAAGAAAAAGAAAAAATCAAAGGACAAAGATTCCCTTTTAAAACCTCTGAAAATGTGAAAGATTATAGTCAGTGGAAGCACAGGTATTAAAGTAGAGGTATAGACAGAATTAGTGACATTATTCAAGCAAACATGGAATACCTAGTGTAATCTGCCCCTCGAGAGTTCATTGTAATGTTTCATAGTGGAAAATGTCCTTTAATAAGCTTAGTGTTTAACAAGTACTTAATAGCTATAAAAACATGCCATAATGTATACCTATTAAACATAAGTAAATGAATTCTACAATCTACAAAAATGTATGTAATAGAAATAAGTAAATTACTTTTATTTTGTACAAGAGGGAATGTGAACTTCATTGCAAGAGAAAACTCAGTAGGAATCCCATGAAAAAGTTTTTTGTTAATTAAAAGACATAATATTCAAGAAGTATTATGGACATTACAGTTACTAAGCTAGGCAATAAATCTCCTTGACCCATAAATTCTCATTTTTGAATTCATATGTCACCTACTTTGTGTAATAATTGTCCTTATATGTTTTCTCTTGCATCATCAACTGTTATTTTTTTTCAGAGAGTTTCACTTTGTTGTCCAGGCTGGAGTGTACTGGCATGATCGCAGCTCACTGCAACCCCTGCCTCCTGGGTTCAAGCGATTCTCCTGCCTCAGCCTCCCGAGTACCTGGGATTACAGGTGTGTGCCACCACACCTGGCTAATTTTTGTGTTTTTAGATAAAATGGGGTTTCACCATGTTGGCCAGGCTAGTCTCGAAATCCTGGCCTCAAGTGATCTGCCTGCCTTGACCTGCCAAAGTGCTGGAATTACAGGCATGAGCCACCGTGCCAGGCCTTGCTTCATCCACTGTTACAGTTGTATTCTAATTCCCCTATTTATATATCGATACATTGGGTCTTTGTTTATCTCAGATGAATTCAAAGAGCCTTATAATCAATTATTGGAAAGAGAATATTACTGGTCTATAGTAAATGTTCATTTTTGGTAATACATTCAAGTATCTTTTGAAATTTCTTACAAATAAATGTTTTAATATTTTTAGTATGAAATTATATTTTTGAGAGTTGATAACATATAGTTACCCAAATTAGAAAATGTAAAACATAAAAATAGGATAAGTGAATACTGTTCACAATAGTATTTGAATCACTTATCCCAATTAAGTTCTTAAGATGGCATTGTAAAGTCAACTAACTTTCTTTAATAAATGAATTGTGACTTCTCTGACACAAAAACACTAACAGTTTTGCTTTCATCATGTGAAGATTAGACATCTATGGGAAAACCAAGTATGTGTCTTCTTTGATGTGTAAAAATAGTACACTATTTAAAGTTATTTTAAAAACACTTTTTACCTAAAGGTAACGCTAACATTTAAACTTTGAATGCAGCATAAAATTCTATTTTTTGCATCCTCATGAAACTGAAAGATCCTTCATTTGTTTATTTAAAGAGACTTCAGTTTTTTTCATGGTAACAACAATGAAAAAGAAATTTGAAAATTCAACCTTTAGTTCCCAGAGATCCTTTTCTAAACATTTATTCACCTCAATAATATGATTAAACTGATTCCCAGCTTTCTAGCAGGTATGAACAATAAAAATCTGTATATTGACACAAGGCAGACTTGAGGTGAGGAAATAATTATAGATTTCTTAGGAAACATTCTCTGTGAATTCACCAGTTCTTTATTAACAATAAGTACCTAGTTTGGAATTTCAATATGTTATGGAAACCTCAGGTGGCGTAGTAATGTGAAGATCTGGTATTATAACATTAGTGTGATACAGTGCTATTTATTTGTGTTCTATCTTTTCCTAAGTCAAAATTCCACTTGCTGTATGCCTTTTTGCCACACAAGTGTCAGGAGAATCTTATTTCTGTCAGTTTGAATCGAGTGAGCTGATCAGGAGGCCAAAGAGAGGGAAAAATCTAATTTGAGAACTGCACACTGAATCATTTACCACGTAATGCTTCCCTGGAGTGGATATGCCTTTAGAACAGAGAATAAATATTAACAATCATTTATATTTGGAGAAAACATATAAATCGAATTGCTTTTGTGTTTCTTTCTTCTGAGGGAAGTACTCATCAAAACTGTGGGGTCGTAAAAAGAGGATTGTGTCCTAATTTAACCTAATTAACTAGGAAATGATTGCTAATAGAGTTTAATCTACATGATTAAGGGTACATTGCTAGTAAAGATGAGGCTAAACCCCAGGCCAGAAACAGTGCCTCTGTTTTGCCTACTCTAAAAACTATACTGATACTATATGTGTGGGTGGGCTGTGTGTGTGTGTGTGTGTGTGTGTGTGTGTGTATGGGCTGTGTGTGTATACATTTTTCTTGTACTCAGTGTCAGAATTGCTAACATCGGTACAGCTTATATATTCTTTAATAACGATGAATGCTGCCAAGTATATTACCAGGGTCTGCACCCCAGCTGTATTTTAACCACCTCTGTGAGAATGTAAATTATATGGGAAAAGCATCTTTAGGGCACTTCAGAAGGCAATTCAACATGAATCTGTTGAATAGCTGCTCTTGTAGCTGGCACCATGTTAAGGATTGTCACTATTACAGCAGAGATATTAAAAATACTTAAGGAATTTACACTCTCACTAGAACCAATAACTAAAAAATAAGAATCAGAAAATAAACACAGACACATACCCAAGAAATAATGAAAAAACAAGGGAAGACAAAATGCTACTAAGTGTCAAATGTGAGGCAGAGGAGGAAGAAATGGTAAACGCAGAAGTCAGTGCGAAATATCTGACCTGTGCAAGCAGAATATTCAGCAACAGCCAAGCGTGATAAAGATAATTTCTATGAATCTTGTGAAGGGGGGAGTGTAAGAATCATATTAAATGGGTCGTTATTTACTCTCAGGGATCAGAGACGTTTCCTAAACAGAGTGGTATGTAACGGCAACTTGTCATGCGAGCAGAAGGGGCTGGAGAAGGGAGTGAGTCTTAGAGAGAGGGAGGAGCACACTCCTGTTACCTGGGAATTTGAAGGCTCAAAAACAGCAAACAAATAATCTGTCAGGAACCAAGAGTGAAGGAGAGGAGTGAAGGTGGAGAAGCCCATTGCTGGCCAACGTGAGGCCGTGCTAGGATTTTATTCTAATATAAGTGAGAAGCTGAAGAGGTTTTTTCTCAAAGCAGGGCCCTAGATTTTACCTTTCCTTCTACCAGCATGGCCTTTCTTCAGCATGACTTTGATGCAGTTGCACCCTCCACACAGTCCTTCAGACTAGGGTTTCGCTTGGTGGAGACCCAGGTGTTGCAGTACCTCAGGTGGGGAAGACAAATGCGGACTGAGATCAGCCTCTCCATCTCCTCGGAAGCCACAAGCAGGTAATTCAGCACTTGGCCATGGAGAGAGATCCAGTTTTGGATGCGTTATTTTTAGACGTCTGCAAGATGTTCAAATGAACTTATCTAATTGGCATTTTAGAGGTTCATGAGGTAGACATGAGCTGGAAATAGAGAGCTTTGAAGTTATTACCTTATGAATCCATGTCCATGCTTGGGGGAAAAATTAATTTGCAAAGAGAGAGTATGTGCAGAAAGCAGACCTGATGTCCTGAGAGCAACCCCCCAGGACACCTGCCTCTGAAGGGCAAGCAGAAGACAAGAGGCAAAATAGTGGCCAGGGAGTCAGGGGGCTCCCGGGGTGATAATGACAACCTAGAGGAAAGAGGATTGTAAGGCGGAAAGGCAGCAGCAGCACAGTTCTGCAAGGGGCCGTTTAAGAGCACCACCCGGCCGGGCATAGTGGCTCACGCCTGTAATCCCAGCACTGTGGGATGCTGAGGCGGGTGGATCACCTGAGACTAGGAGATTGAGACCAGCCTGGCTAACATGGCAAAACCCCATTTCTATTGAAAATACAAAAATTAGCAGGGCATGGTGGTAGGCACCTGTAATCCCAGCTACTTGGGAGGCTGAGGCAGGAGAATCACTTGAACCCAGGAGGCAGAGGTTGCAGTGAGCCGAGATCATGCCATTGCATTCCAGCCTGGTGGCAGAGTGAGACTCCCTCTCAAAAAAAAAAAAAAAAAAAAACACGTAAAATAAAAAGCCAGGCATGGTGGCAGGCATCTGTAATCCCAGCTACTCAGGAGGCTAAGGCAGGAGAACTGCTTGAACCCAGGAGGCAGAGTTTGCAGTGAGCCGAGATTATACCACTGCACTCCAGCCTGGGCGACAGAGTGAGACACTGTCTTAAAAAAAAAAAAAAAAAAAAAAAAAAAGACCACCCTCAGATGAATTGGTTGAGGTGCATGGTATTTATGACAGTGACAAGAGCAGTAATCACAGAGTGATGAGTGTAGAAACACAAAAGCAGCTGGGTTGTGGAATAATTTAGAGGTCAAGAAATGCAGACAGCAAGCATAGACTAAGGTATAAAATTTTGTTCTAAAAGGAGAAGACAAACAAGCTGATACTCAAATGTGAACGATGGTAGTTTTAGGTATTATTTTTAAATGTCAGAGACTTGAGTGTATTTAAATACTAGAAGCAAGAAGCCAGAGAGAGCGAAGGGTGAAAATCAGGAGAGAAAGAGGCTTCCACCCAGAGGTCGTCCCCGCGGCAGCCAGCGGGAATGTCTGCCGGAGGACCACCACTGCCTGGGAGAGGGGTCAAAATTCCCAGGTAACAGGAGTGAGAAACAGTGGCTCACTGCTAGCTTGCATGACCGTTGGAAGGAAATGAAGGGAAACCCCCTGATAGCTTTACGTCTCACAAGGCGTGATATCCCACTGGGTCATATCCCACAAGATAATCTATCGCGTATGAAAGGGGTGTTGATGCGTTGGAAGATTTGAAATATAAAGGTGCTTTGGAGCAAGGGTTCGGTGGAACAATAAATGATGGCAGTTGAGCAGTTACGTGGTTGGTGGCCGTGCACGTACACTGGTAAACAAGCTGCCAGGCGTGAGGTTTCCTCAGGAGCTCTCCGGAGTCCAGAGGAGAGAATCCAGGCAGATGCTGGGCCAGGGAGCTCCCAGCGCAAGGGAATGTAACACACTGGTAAGAGACTTTGAGGATGGCATTGCTGCTGATAGGAAAGAAATGTGTCCCAGCAAAAGCAAAGAGCCAACATACAGTGAGGAAGCAGGGATGGAAAGTAACGGGCTGACATCTGATGTTTTGGGTTACCCGGTGGGTGGGGCACACTGCATGCCTCCCACAGCAGCTGATGGGAGTGGAGCGGGGAGACCAAGGGGTGCAGAGGCACGGGCTGATGTCACCCAGGTGGGCCAACCATTGACGGGATGTGCAGGACCCTGGCAGGGCCATAGGGACCTGCATAGAGTCCTAACTCACTGGGGTGGGAGATCAAAGGGCAGCAGAGGGCAGAGCCTCAGAAATGAGGCTTATGCCAGAGGGGAACAGGATTCCATGAAGACAGGGTCATTGCCCTGTGTGGGCTCAGTTGCCTCCGTCTGCCCTTCCTGGAAGTTTTATGAGGGACAGGCCAATCTTTTGCCTTCCACAGCATTGATCTCTAAGGCCCATGGGGTACTCAGGGCACAATAGGAAGAGACGGGATATTTGTAGGTGAATGAATGAACTGATACCTGAATGAATGAATGAATGAATGAGTGAGTGAATATCGAATGGTAAGTTTGTTACTTCAAAATGATTACACTAGTGCCATCATGCACACAATGAGGCCAGGGCGACTTTCTCCCATCAGGGTGTGGTCAGATGGTTCATTTCCTTTTTTTTTTTTTTTTTTTTTGAGACGGAGTTTTGCTCTATCACCCAGGCTGGAGCGCAAGCTCAGCTCACTGCAAGCTCCGCCTCCCAGGTTCACGCCATTCTCCTGCCTCAACCTCCCGAGTAACTGGGACTACAGGTGCCCGCCACCACGCCCAGCTAATTTTTTTGTATTTTTAGTAGAGACAGGGTTTCACCGTGTTAGCCAGGATGGTCTCAATTTCCTGACCTCATCCGCCCACCTCGGCCTCCTAAAGTGCTGGGATTACAGGCGTGAGCCACCGTGCCAGGCCCAGATGGTTCATTTCAACGTTTGTCTTGGTGACTGGCATTTTTTATGTTCTCATTACTGAAACAATTTATTTCCGAATAACATGTTTTTAAAGACATTGTGATAATCCAGTGAATTAAATGTGGACCATTTCTTTCTCCATGGGGTAATGTTGTCTACCTCTGCCTACCTACTCCTGTGTTGATTGGGAGTTTGAGACTTATCAGAAAATTTTATGCCCAGGGTCCTGGGGAACAGTGGGGCCTGAAATGACTGTTGCCTGAGGTATGGACAAACACCCTTCCAGCATGAGCTGGATTCATATTAGCAGAAAGGTGGCCATAAGTGATATTCCAGCTAGTATTTTTTATAGAAAGAAGCTGATATTCTATTGAGTAATAAGTATTAAAACTCCATCCTCAAGAATAGGAGAAGTGCCATTTTACATGTCTTGATTCTCTCCTTCGATTTGTAATCAACCTTGCTAATATTAGAGAAAATGAATCACAGCTAAAATCCTGTCATCCCCCAGTATACAAGACTTAGAACTTCAGCTAAACCAGCATCTTAGTTTCAATCAATTCAACACGCATTCTTGGTATCTGTGTCATGGACCAGGTGTCCACCGGACGGAAAGCTGAATGCAGCTGTCTTTGGACCTATGCTGTTCACAATCTATGATCCTAAGTGGTCCACCATAAAAATGTATGGCCAGTTCTCTGCCAGTCCCATGAGGAAGATGCCGAGAGCAGAGGGGAGCAATGGCTCCAGCTACACTTGTCTTGTGCTGCCCTTCACAGGCAGAGAAACTTGGACCATCAACCATACAGGCTTACGACTGGTTCTCTCCCATAAAACAGTCCCAGCCTGTTCTGGCATGGGCAGCACCAAAGGCCTCTCCCGTAATAAACAACAAATGATGTTTTAAAATGAAAATGCACCTATTAAGTTATCTTTCAATAAAGTAGGGAGAGGTGTCATGTAGCTGTTACATTAGTACCATTATTTACGGAGAAATCAATCTCGCTAAACCTGAGAATGAAACATGGTTGCAGAGCCATTTTTCCCTGGGACTGGGGGAGCTGACAGTGCCACTCTGAGCGTTTATTTAACCCCCAGAGTAAAGGTCAGCTTTGTGTGCTGAACTCCATTTTCATGAGTTTTATGCATGATTAAATGGTAATTAAGCTTTAATGAAAAGTGTTAGGCTGATTACAATTAACATAATTGCAGTAGTCAGTTCATGTCCTTCTGTTTTACATGCTGTGCAGAGCTGGCAGGACAGTGGACCTTTAATGGGGTTTGGATATCTCATGAGCCTCCAAAGCTCATTTTTCTAGTGGAGAAAATTTAGTCTTCCATAAAGTGAAGGTAAACGCACATAAAGCAAAGTTTAGGACACAACCCTACTCCATTGACGGCCATCAACATGCACGTAGACATGAAGCATGGAAGATGAGCAAGGACTTTGTCTAACCTCTTTTTTTTTTTTTTTTTTTTTTTTTTTGAGATGGAGTCTTGCTCTGTTGCCCAGGGTGAAGTACAGTGGCACTGTCTCGGCTCACTGCAACCTCTGCCTCCCGGGTTCAAGCGATTCTTCTACCTCAGTCTCCCAAGTAGCTGGGATTACACGTACATTCCACCATGCCTTGCTAATTTTTTTATCTTTTTATTTTTAGTAGAGATGGGGTATCACCATGTTGGCCAGGCTGGCCTTGAACTCCAGACCTTGTGATCCGTCTGCCTTGGCCTCCCAAAGTCCTGGGATTACAGGCATGAGCCACTGCACCTGGCCTTTCCATCCTCTTACTAGACAGTTGTTCCTGCCCCAAGATTATTTTAAAGCAGTGAAAAAAAATGATCAGTTTTAATGAAGAAAATTTACCAGGTGATAGATTAAAAACTATGGTTACTTAAAAAATGACCATTGAACTTTATAAAACTATTCTGCCTGATTTCCAACTGGTATCAAAATTTTAAGTGATCAAGAGTAAAAGAACTTTATCAAGAATTATAACACTTAACAGGTCGACACAGATGCAGCCCTTTTATTATATAAGTATAATGTGTTCTTTACTCATCAAAGCAAGTCTACAGTATCAAGTACTTCTGATCATAAACATACAAAAACCATTTACTTTAAACTATTTATCAACAGTGGATATAAAATAATACAGAGGGGAAGGAACTTTGCTATTTGTATTAGTCTGTTTTCATGCTGCTGATAAAGACATACCCAAGACTGGGTAATTTATAAAGAAGAGAGTTTTAATTGACTCACAGTTTCACATGGCTGGGGAGGCCTCACAATTATGGCAGAAGGTAAGCAGGAGCAAGTCACATCTTTTTTTGTTATTTTTTTCATTTTTTATTTATTACTATTATACTTTAAGTTTTAGGGTACATGTGCACAATGTACAGGTTAGTTACATATGTATACATGTGCCATGCTGGTGCGCTGCACCCACTAACTCATCATCTAGAATTAGGTATATCTCCCAATGCTATCCCTCCCCCCTCCCCCCTCCCAACAACAGTCCCCAGAGTGTGATGTTTCCCTTCCTGTGTCCATGTGTTCTCATTGTTCATTTCCCACCTATGAGTGAGAATATGCGGTGTTTGGTTTTTTGTTCTTGGGATAGTTTACTGAGAATGATGATTTCCAATTTCTTCCAAGTCCCTACAAAGGACATGAACTCACCATTTTTTATGGCTGCATAGTAGTCCATGGTGTATATGTGCCACATTTTCTTAATCCAGTCTATCATTGTTGGACATTTGGGTTGGTTCCAAGTCTTTGCTGTTGTGAATAATGCCACAATAAACATACGTGTGCATGTGTCTTTATAGCAGCATGATTTATAGTCCTTTGGGTATATACCCAGTAATGGGATGGCTGGGTCAAATGGTATTTCTAGTTCTAGATCCCTGAGGAATCACCACACTGACTTCCACAATGGTTGAACTAGTTTACAGCCCCACCAACAGTGTAAAAGTGTTCCTATTTCTCCACATCCTCTCCAGCACCTGTTTTTTCCTGACTTGTTAATGATCGCCATTCTAACTGGTGTGAGATGGTATCTCATTGTGGTTTTGATTTGCATTTCTCTGATGGCCAGTGATGATGAGCATTTTTTCATGTGTTTTTTGGCTACATAAATGTCTTCTTTTGAGAAGTGTCTGTTCATGTCCTTTGCCCACTTTTTGATGGGGTTGTTTGTTTTTTTCTTGTAAATTTGTTTGAGTTCATTGTAGACTGTGGATATTAGCCCTGTGTCAGATGAGTAGGTTGTGAAAATTTTCTCCCATTTTGTAGGTTGCCTTTTCACTCTGATGGTAGTTTCTTTTGCTGTGCAGAAGCTTTTTAGTTTAATTAGATCCCATTTGTCAATTTTGGCTTTTGTTAACATTGCTTTTGGTGTTTTAGACATGAAGTCGTTGCCCATACCTGTGTCCTGAATGGTAATGCCTAGGTTTTCTTCTAGGATTTTTATGGTTTTAGGTCTAAGGTTTAAGTCTTTAATCCATCTTGAATTGATTTTTGTATAAGGTGTAAGGAAGGGATCCAGTTTCAGCTTTCTACATATGGCTAGTCAGTTTTCCCAGCACCATTTATTATATAGGGAATCCTTTCCCCATTGCTTGTTTTTCTCAGGTTTGTCAAAGATCAGATAGTTGTAGATATGTGGCGTTATTTCTGAGGGCTCTGTTCTGTTCCATTGATCTGTATCTCTGTTTTGGTACCAGTACCATGCTGTTTTGGTTACTGTAGCCTTTTGGCATAGTTTGAAGTCAGGTAGCGTGATGCCTCCAGCTTTGTTCTTTTGGCTCAGGATTGACTTGGCAATGCGGGCTCTTTTTTGGTTCCATATGAACTTTAAAGTAGTTTTTTCCAATTCTGTGAAGAAAGTCATTGGTAACTTGATGGGGATGGCTTTGAATCTATAAATTACCTTGGGCAGTATGGCCATTTTCACAATATTGATTCTTCCTACCCATGAGCATGGAATGTTCTTCCATTTGTTTGTATCCTCTTTTATTTCCTTGAGCAGTGCTTTGTAGTTCTCCTTGAAGAGGTCCTTCACATCCCTTGTAAGTTGGATTCCTAGGTATTTTATTCTCTTTGAAGCAGTTGTGAATGGGAGTTCACTAATGATTTGGCTCTGTGTTTGTCTGTTGTTGGTGTATAAGAATACTTGTGATTTTTGTACATTGATTTTGTATCCTGAGACTTTGCTGAAGTTGCTTATCAGCTTAAGGAGATTATGGGCTTAGAAATGGGGTTTTCCAGATATACAATCATGTCGTCTGCAAACAGGGACAATTTGACTTCCTCTTTTCCTAATTGAATACCCTTTATTTCCTTCTCCTGACTAATTGCCCTGGGTGGAACTTCCAACACTAGGTTGAATAGGAGTGGTGAGAGAGGCATCCCTGTCTTGTGCCAGTTTTCAAAGGGAATGCTTCCAGTTTTTGCCCATTCAGTATGATACTGGCTGTGGGTTTGTCATAGATAGCTCTTATTATTTTGAGATACGTCCCAGCAATACCTAATTTATTGAGAGTTTTTAGCATGAAGGGTTGTTGAATTTTGTCAAAGGCCTTTTCTGCATCTATTGAGATAATCATGTGGTTTTTGTCTTTGGTTCTGTTTATATGCTGGATTACATTTATTGATTTGCATATGTTGAACCAGCCTTGCATCCCAGGGATGAAGCCCAATTGATCATGGTGGATAAGCTTTTTGATGTGCTGCTGGATTCGGTGTGCCAGTATTTTATTGAGGATTTTTGCATCAATGTTCATCAAGGATATTGGTCTAAAATTCTCTTTTTTGGTTGTGTCTCTGCCAGGCTTTGGTATCAGAATGATGCTGGCCTCATAAAATGAGTTAGGGAGGATTCCCTCTTTTTCTATTGATTGGAATAGTTTCAGAAGGAATGGTAGCAGTTCCTCCTTGTACCTCTGGTAGAATTCGGGTGTGAATCCATCTGGTCCTGCACTCTTTTTCGTTGGTAAGCTATTGATTATTGCCACAATTTCAGCTCCTGTTTTTGGTCTATTCAGAGATTCAACTTCTTCGTGGTTTAGTCTTGGGAGAGTGTATGTGTTGAGGAATTTATCCATTTCTCCTAGATTTTCTAGTTTATTTGCGTAGAGGTGTTTGTAGTATTCTCTGATGGTAGTTTGTATTTCTGTGGGATGGGTGGTGATATCCCCTTTATCATTTTTTATTGCATCTATTTCATTCTTCTCTCTTTTTTTCTTCATTAGTCTTGCTAGTAGTCTACCAATTTTGTTGATCCTTTCAAAAAACCAGCTCCTGGATTCATTAATTTTTTGAAGGGTTTTTTGTGTCTGTATTTCCTTCAGTTCTGCTCTGATTTTAGTTATTTCTTGCCTTCTGCTAGCTTTTGAATGTGTTTGCTCTTAATTGTGATGTTAGGGTGTCAATTTTGGATCTTTCCTGCTTTCTCTTGTGGGCATTTAGTGCTATAAATTTCCCTCTACACACTGCTTTGAATGTGTCCCAGAGATTGTGGTATGTTGTGTCTTTGTTCTCATTGGTTTCAAAGAACATCTTTATTTCTGCCTTCATTTCGTTATGTACCCAGTAGTCATTCAGGAGCAGGTTGTTCAGTTTCCATGTAGTTGAGCTGTTTTGAGTGAGATTCTTAATCCTGACTTCTAGTTTGATTGCACTGTCGTCTGAGAGACAGTTTGTTATAATTTCTGTTCTTTTATATTTGCTGAGGACTGCTTTACTTCCAACTATGTGGTCAATTTTGGAGTAGGTGTGGTGTGGTGCTGAAAAGAATGTATATTCTGTTGATTTGTGGTGGAGAGTTCTGTAGATGTCTATTAGGTCCACTTGGTGCAGAGCTGAGTTCAATTCCTGGGTACCCTTGTTGACTTTCTGTCTCATTGATCTGTCTAAAGTTGACAGTGGGGTGTTAAAGTCTCCCATTATTAATATGTGGGAGTCTAAGTCTCTTTGTAGGTCACTCAGGACTTGCTTTATGAATCTGGGTGCTCCTGTATTGGGTGCATATATACTTAGGATAGTTAGCCCTTCTTGTTGAATTGATCCCTTTACCGTTAAGTAATGGCCTTCTTTGTCTCTTTTGATCTTTGTTGGTTTAAATTCTGTTTTATCAGAGACTAGAATTGCAATCCCTGCCTTTTTTTGTTTTCCATTTCCTTGGTAGATCTTCCTCCATCCTTTTATTTTGAGCCTATGTGTGTCTCTGACCATGAGATGGGTTTCCTGAATACAGCACACTGATGGGTCTTGACTCTTTATCCAATTTGCCAGTCTTTGTCTTTTAATTGGTGCATTTAGTCCATTTACATTTAAAGTTAATACTGTTATGTGTGAATTTGATCCTGTCATTTTGATGTTAGCTCGTTATTTTGCTCGTTAGTTGATGCAGTTTCTTCCTAGCCTTGATGGTCTTTACAATTTGGCATGATTTTGCTGTGGCTGGTACAGGTTGTTCCTTTCCATTTTTAGCGCTTCCTTCAGGAGCTCTTTTAGCGAAGGCCTGGTAGTGACAAAATCTCTCAGCATTTGCTTGTCTGTAAAGTATTTTATTTCTCCTTCAGTTATGAAGCTTAGTTTGGCAGGATATGAAATTCTGGGCTGAAAATTCTTTTCTTTAAGCATGTTGAATATTGGCCCCCACTCTCTTCTGGCTTGTAGAGTTTCTGTCAAGAGATCCACTGTTAGTCTGATGGGCTTCCCTTTGAGGGTAACCCAACCTTTCTCTCTGGCTGCCCTTAACATTTTTTCCTTCATTTCAACTTTGGTGAATCTGACAATTATGTGTCTTGGTGTTGCTCTTCTCCAGGAGTATCTTTGTGGCATTCTCTGTATTTCCTGAATGTGAATGTTGACCTGCCTTGCTAGATTGGGGAAGTTCTCCTGGATAGTATCCTGCAGAGTGTTTTCCTACTTGGTTCCATTCTCCCTGTCACTTTCAGGTACAACAATCAGACCGTCAATTCGGTCTTTTCGCATAGTCCCATATTTCTTGGAGGCTTTGCTTGTTTCTTTTTATTCTTTTTTCTCTAAACTTCCCTTCTCGCTTCATTTCATTTATTACATCTTCCATCACTGATACCTTTTCTTCCAGTTGATGGCATCGGCTCCTGAGGCTTCTGCATTCTTCACATAGTTCTGGAGCCTTGGTTTTCATCTCCATAAGCTCCTTTAAGCACTTCTCTGTATTGGTTATTCTAGTTATACATTCTTCTAAATTTTTTTCCTAGTTTTCAACTTCTTTGCCTTTGGTTTGAATGTCCTCCCGGAGCTCAGAGTAATTTGATCGTCTGAAGCCTTCTTCTCTCAGCTCGTCAAAGTCATTCTCCGTCCAGCTTTGTTCCGTTGCTGGTGAGGAACTGCGTTCCTTTGGAGGAGGAGAGGCGCTTTGCTTTTTAGAGTTTCCAGTTTTTCTGCTCTGTTTTTTCCCCATCTTTGTGGTTTTATCTACCTTTGGTCTTTGATGATGGTGATGTACAGATGGGTTTTTGGTGTGGATGTCCTTTCTGTTTGTCAGTTTTCCTTCTAACAGACAGGACCCTCAGCTGCAGGTCTGTTGGAGTACCCGGCCGTGTGAGGTGTCAGTCTGCCCCTGCTGGGAGGTGCCTCCCAGTTAGGCTTCTCGGGGGTCAGGGGTCAGGGACCCATTTGAGGAGGCAGTCTTCCTGTTCTCAGATCTCCAGCTGCGTGCTGGGAGAACCACTGCTCTTTTCAAAGCTCAGATGGAAATGCAGAAATCACCCGTCTTCTGTGTTGCTCACGCTGGGAGCTGTAGACCGGAGCTGTTCATATTTGTTCATCTTGGCTCCTCCCACTGTAAGTCATATCTTACATGGTGGCAGAGAAGAGAGAGCTTGTGCAGGGAAACTCCCATTTATAAAACCATCAGATCTCATGAGACTTATTTGCTATCATGAGAACAGCAGAAGAAAGACCTGATCCCATGATTCAATTACCTCCCACTGGGTCCCTCCTATGACACGTGCGAATTGTGGGAGCTACAATTCAAGATAAGATTTGGGTGGGGACACCGCCAAACCATATCATTATTAAAATAGCAGTTACATATTTATCATTAAAGGCTTTACTATGAAAATTTTGAATTAAGCTAAACTCAGTTACAAAGCACATTGTTTACAGTAGATGAAGAGGTTTCATTATGCAAAGTCATACTAATATTTTCAACATTTATGCATGTGCAAAATTTTCACACATATCTAATTAGCAAACACTTGTTGGATATTGATTATATATCATGTTCTAGGAAAACAAAGACCATCTGCCCTCAAGTAACTTAATCTACTGTATTAATAAAATGGTAACCCACAATGGGCTAAGCACTATTATAGAAGTATAAACATTGTGTTTGGGAACTGGAAGTGACAATACGATTGTCTTCGCTAAAGAAACCTTGAATGTGAGATGGGCACACTGGAATTTCTTGTGCAACAAGGCGGGGAAGGCCAGTCCAGTGTGTAACAGGAACACACACCCCAGCTGAGAGAGGCTAGCATCTGAGTAGAGGTTTCTCTAGGCTTTGCCAGAGTGAAGGATGGTGATTGAGGATGATGTTGAAAATTGCTTAGGGGAAGTTTTTGGAGGGTTTCGTGGCGTTATTTTTGGCACTGGGGAGAATGAGAAGTCACTCTGGCTGAGATGAGAAGATAGGGGAGAGTTCTGAGCAGAAGTGAGGCCTTGCCCAAGTTGCTGCAGAAAAGGTTCACCTGGGTGCCTGTGCACAGGTGGGCCAGAAAGTACGCAGGTGCAGGAAGAAGGAAGCCCGTGAGCAAGGCAGGGCGGCTCAGACCCCCAGCGGCCTAGACCAAGGCTGCAGGGCACAGGTTGCGAGAATTGGATTTTGGATCTATTTTGAATAGGGACTCCACTGAAAGCATTGTTGGATTCTCTGTGTGATGTGAGATCTACAGAGGTCTAAAAATGCCTCCAAAAGTTTCATCCTGACAGCCTGAGCCACTGGCAGGATGGAGTTGACTTTACCAAAACAGGGAAGATGTCAAGGGGCCCAGGATTGGGAAAAGCATGAACAAGGACTGTGGTTGAGTTTTAGGTGTTGAGTTGCCTCTCTGCATTTCTGCAGCAAAGCAGAGACATCAAGAAGGCAGGTGGACACTCAGGGGAGAAGGCTGGGAGGCTGGCTGGTATTTCCTAAGGAGTACCAGAATTGGACATTTATTAACCAGTAATGGGATTGGGGGGATGAATTATATCCAAGGGTTACATTAAACCATATGGAATTGCCATCATTCCATCATTTCTTACCTACAAAAATGACAGTTTTATACAGTTCAAATTGGTACACATGAAAAGCTGAGTAAAAGAAAAGTAAGCAAGTGTCATTTCTGCAGAAACTTTCCTGGGTATCTTAATGTTTGTTGCTTCTTAAAAAATATATGGATAGAGAAGAAAGGGAGACCCAAGGACACGCCCTCCTGGCATCTGATCTTTAGAGTTTCAAGGGAAAAAATAGATGAATCAGCCAAAGAGCCAATGATAGAGTGACCCTTGGAATAAGGAGGAAGAAGAGAGAACGATAAGATGAAAAACAATTGAAGAAAGAGTTTCGAGAAGAGAGAGTCAAATAAGTGTTTAAAAAGCTCCAATGTAACATGGAATTACAAGATAGAGAGGTAGTGCAACCCTGATGTTAAATTATTTTTTAAAATGTACTTCAAACTGTGCTTGGGAAAAATATGGTAATTCAAATGTGTTCAAGAAAACAAATATTCAGATAACTATTTTCTCTCCAATAATTTAATCACACTTCTAATGCTTATTTCACGTGTTATTGACATAGAATCAAGTAAAAATAGCCTACTAAGAAATCTCATTTAATACAATTGAATAAATGTCATTTTTTCTTGGAAACAATGGCCACACTTAAAACATCAATCATATGAGGAAAACATTTGTTTTTGAGTTCTATTTAAAAATTTTAAAAATCATAACTAATTCCAATGTTTTAAATTATAAAATTAGCATGGTTTATGAATCACAACACAATCTAATTTATAGGTAAAGTTCCTCGTTTTTTTTTGGTCCCAGGTTCATAAAGACAAAAAAATGAGAGATTTCCATCTTCCCACCCATCCTCCCGCCTACAAAAGAGTAGTGATGGCTTCTTGGGTGTGATGGACAGGCTCTTTTGCACTTTCTGAAGAGTTTCCCACCTTTGGCTTGGAAAGACACCAGCTTGATTTAGTTTCATGGCTGGATTCCCCAGTGAGGGGACGAATGTGGGTGGAGTGAGAGGGACATAACAGCCCAGTTTCTTCCTGCAATGAAGCAGAGTTACTGGGTCAGTTTCTTAATTACGACTGAGGGGTTATAGGAACCTTCTTTTCTAAAACTAGAAAACCAGGACATGATTTATTCCAGGTGTAGGAGTCAAATGTTTATCAGGTTCTCAGGGAGATGGAGACTGGTGCCCGATTCTCACTGGTTCCCAGAAGTGGCAAGCTACATTTTGTGGAGAGTAGCTGAATGACTGGCTTTGGGGTGGTCAGACCAGCGTCTTCATGTTCCAGCCTGAGATCCTTAGAGAGAAACACATGAGATGAATTACTGTGGCCGCCCAGACCAGTGGCCCCCAAATGAGAGCAAGAGGGAATATAATGACTAGTGCAGAGGCAGGACCAGGTCCCTCTCTGTACTCACCACACTGAATCATCCTGCAACTCCCTTGCCATCCAAAATAGGCAGCAAGTTTTAAAAATAGACTGGTATTGGACTTCTTGTCAACTCGAATGTATGGGAGCTAGAACTGGATATAATTTGTCTTAGGAAAATGACTTTGATTTTACAGCCATGATTATAGTACACTCACAGCCATTTCATATACTTGCCAAGGTCCTTTACAGAACTGTATTTTTTGAAATCCCACATGATACGTATGACAATCCCAGTGGGATAATTTGAGAGTTTCTTGCCTAAGGTTGGGTTTGGAAATTCTAGGAAGAAGGGATTGTATTAGTCTGCTCTCATGCACCTAATAAAAACATACCTGAGACTGGGTGATTTATAAAGGAAAGAGGTTTAATTAACTCACAGTTCAGCATGGCTGGGGAGGCCTCAGGAAACTTACAATCATGGAGGAAGGTGAAGGGGAAGCAAAGCACCTTCTTCAGAGGGTGTTATAAAGGAGAAGTGCAAGCAGGAGAAATGCCAGAGACTTATAAAACCAACAGATCTCATGAGACTCACTTATTATCATGAGAACAGCATGGGGGAAACTGCCCTCATGATCCAACCACCTCCACCTGGTCCCACCCTTGACACATATGGATTATGAGCATTACAATTCAAGGTGAGATTTGGGTGGGGACGTAAAACCAAACCGTATCTGGAAGGTTACTTGGAATTAGTACAGAAATCTGCAAAGAGATGGTCAATGCAGCAGCTTGAGCAAAGCCGTCCGTGTTCATCTTGGGGCACAGCGGCCCCCGGAGTACCTGAAGAGAGGGGTACTAGGCCTTTGAGCCCTGACATGCCCTCCTACCCCATCTCTTCACCCTTGCTGGGGCTTCTTATTGGAATAACCCAATACAGGTTTGCCTCGAGAGCCACAGAGTATTTAAAGGAGGAGAAAATAGTAGATTTGGGGCCAAAGGGAAAATAAATGACATCCAGCGTGGAATTATGGAAGACAGAAATGTCCTTAGAAATTGATATTCTATCCTCATTTCATAAATAAAGTAAAAATAACAGAGACAAAAGGTCAGTCTCAAAGCATTAGAGGTCAAGATAGAAACTCACGTTTCCAGAGTTATAGTCTAGACTATGCTTTTTAAATGTTGTACCACTCTAAGTTTTTATATCTTGTTTTTCCTTTCAATAAACTTCTAAAGACAGTCTTGCAGAAAATCCTTCATTTAAATGCCTCAGAGTCACTGTTATATTCTAGCCCCTAAATGAGTATTTCTCAAAATTTGTACCAGAATTTGGATTTATTAGCTAGTGATAGGGTTGGAGGGATGGATCCTATCCAAGTGTTATGTGAAACCATCTGAAATTGCCAACATTCAATCATTTTTTATGTATAAAAATGACAATTTCATATGATTCAAACTAGTACACATGGAAAACTGAGTAAACGAATAGTAAGTAAGTGTGATTTCTGTAGAAACTTTTACGGTGTCTTCATGCCTATTTCTTACTAAACATTAATATATTAATTATATGAGAAGAAACATTTCCATGATCCTCAAATAATTATAATAAAGGGTCGTCTTCTTTTTTTCTACCCAAGTTAGAAAGATGTTCTCTGAAGAGAGAATCATGAATAAATAGAAAAAAAAGAAGTGATGGCCAGGTTTCAACAGTGATTGTTAAAACAGGAAGATTTTAAAAGGCCAGGAATAATACGAAGTACATTCTTTCCACATAATCCATGAACCCTCTTCTTAGATATCTAGTCAGGTGAACTGAAAACTTACGTCCACACAAAAACCTGCACAGAGATGTTTAGAGGCAGCTTTAGGCATAATTGCCAAAATTTTGAAGAAACCCAGATGTCCTTCAATAAGAAAATGGGTAAACAGGCTGGGCGAGGTGGCTCACGCCTGTAATCCCAGCACTTTGGGAGGCTGAGGCAGGTGGATCACCTGAGGTAAGGAGTTTGACACCAGCCTGGCCAGGATAATGAAACCCTGTCTTGGCTAAAAATACAAAAAAATAGCCAGGTATGGTGGTGTGTGCTTGTAATCCCAGCTACTCGGGAGGCTGAAGCAGGAGAATTCCTGGAACCCAGGAGGCAGAGGCTCCAGTGAGCCAAGATGGTGCCACTGCACTCCAGCCTGGGCGACAAAGCAAGACCCCATCTCAAGGAAAAAAAAGGGTAAATAAACTGTGGTATAACCAGTCAATAGAATATTATTCAGTGCTAAAAAGAAATGATCCGTAGAGCTATGAAAAGACCTGGAGCTTGAAAGTGTCTTACTAAGTGAAAGAAGACAACATGAAAGGCCACACACTGTGTGACAAAGGACAAAACTACGGAGACAGTGAAAAGAGTGATTGCCAGGAATTAGGAGGAAGGAAGGGATGAATAGGCAGAACACAGGGGATTATTAGGGCAGGGAAATGACTGTTGGTGATGTTATTACTACAGATGCATTTTTCCAAACTCATTGATATGGTTTGGATCTGGGTCCCCACCCATGTTGAATTGTAATCCCCACTGTTGGAGGTAGGGCCTGGAGGGGGTGATTGGATCATGGGGGTAGTTTCTAATGGTTTAGCACCATCCCCCAGTGATGTCTTCATGATAGAGTTCTCAGGAGATCTGGTTGTTTAAAAGCCTGTAGCACCTTCCGCTCACTCTGTCTTTCCCCTTCCCCGGCCGTGGAAGATGTGACTGCTTCCCCTTTACCTTCCGCCATGACTGTAAGTTTCCTGAGGCCTTCCCAGCCATGCCTTCTGTACAGCCTGCTGAGCTGTGACTCAATTAAACCTCTTTTCTTGATAAATTACCCAGTCTCAGATAGTTCTTTACAGCAATATGAGGATAGAATAATATACCCATGGAATGCATAACACCAAAAGTGAACCCGGAGAAAACTGTGGATATCGGCTGATAACGATGGGTCAGTGTAGGTTCACTGATTGCAACAAATGGACCACTCTGTGGGGATGTTGACAGGGAGGAGGCTGTGTGCTGTGGACAGAGAGCACGTGGGAACTCTGTGCCTTCTACTCGATCTTACTGCCAGGCTAAAACTACTCTAAAAAAATAAAACCTGCTGTAAAAAATGCCTGGAGAATACAGAATGGAAAGAAGAGGAAAATGAACATAATCTCATAACTTTCTCAACTTTTTTGTTTTGCTAAATAAGGCCAATGAATCACAATTCTACCATCTGCTCTTGCCACCATTTCAAAAGATGAAGAAAATTTTATATCACAACAAAAAACAAGAGTGATATAATTTTGGAGTAAAGGACTTTTTTTCCCCCAAGGCAGGATAGTTGGAACACTCTTATTTTCATATTTTTTGTGAAGGACCAGTGAAAATTTTACCATGTACAAGTACTATTCCACAGGCACGTGTTTGCAAATCACTGCTTCAGAGCACAGTGAAACCAGAGGTAAGAAATTGTGCAGACTATAACCAGAGGTAATAAATTGTGCAGACTATAACCTCAATTTTATTAGCAATCTTTTAAAGCATTAAGCTGACGTAAGTCAATTTTCTTATGTAAATCCTAAATAAGACTTGTCAGTGAGCTGCCAAGAGATAAATTGAGTCTGAATGTGTTTGTGTGCAAATTCCACTTGTTTTATGATGATGGCTGACCTTGTGTGCTGCCCAATTATATGGCATCTCTCCACGGTGCCATCCGAAGGGCACTAAAAGGCTGAACTGCCACAAAATATCTCCACTCCTTCCTTCTTCGGAAACCTTTCATCAAAAATGGGTTAGACAGCAAAAATGGGAACTATCGTTAGGAGATTATAGTTCATGTGTGCAGATGTGGTTTCACACTAGTAATTCAGCAGAGGTTCCTCTGTCATATTAGCTTCTTGAAACCTTATCCCTAAGGTGGAAAAAAATTCAAGGACCGTCCTGAACCGGGAAGTTGCAAGCAGAGAATCAAAGCGTGTTTGATTAGCAGGCTGTTTCCACAGAGACTTCATTACATAAAGAAAGTGTCAGACTGGGGCATGTAGGGAACCTGGAATCGGGGCTGGGTTAGGGGAACCCTGAAGATAGGTTCTACATTTATGTAGAGACCCACATCTGTCTTGCATCCAAGTCTAGAAATTTACTGACTAATTGAAACCTTTAAAGTTGTACGTTTTTTTTCCATGTAACTAAGTAGGTCCATTGCCTGTCCTGATCTTATAATGAAAAGTATTCCGTAAAACAAATTTTTCCTTTGATACTGACAGTGTTCAGAACCACTCCAAAATATGCAGTTTTGAGGAAGCTGCAGAAGCAGGAAATCCACTCCAGCCTCTGCTTGCCCCTTCTGCCCTGAAGCAGGCCATAGAATAATTCTCTGGCCTTCCTTGGAAGCAGGTCATGAAACCTTCATTCCAGAAGGACACTCCTAGGATGCAGAGGAAAGGAATGAAGACATAGACACACAGGGAAGAAGCTGAGCAAAGAAGACTTAAGTTCCTCCCCGTTTATCACCACTAAATTCTATCTTTTCATCCTCTAATCATACTTCTGCACGACTATCCATTAAAACACACAATTTTCTCTCTTTCTTTGGGTCTTCATTTCTGAAGGTTCCAGTGGCATGCAAAATGCACATCAAATAAGTTGGTTATGCATTTCTCTTCTTAACCTGACTTCTGTTACCGTGGCCTCAGCCATGAACCCAGCAATGGGGGAAGAGAACTCTTCTCTGCAACATGCATTTTCCTAACTTCAAATTAGGCTCAATAAATTGCATCTGTTTAAGGAGACGCTGGAGAATATAAATGGAGGGAGATCTGTGTTCATGACAAGACTTTGATATCAAGGTAAAGAAGAAGCACGCTGTGCCACCTACTGGAGAACTGGATGGAGAAGCCAGACTTGCTGATGAAGAAGTCGCTGTCGAACTGCAGGGTGAGTGAGTTGAAGGTGCTGTGGATGTCCTCCGGAAGGGCAGAGCCACTCCACTCCTTCAGCAGGATATCACTGTCCACCGGCCCGTCCCAGACCTTGAGGATGTCGTGAGCCATCTCCGTGTCGAAAACAATGAAATGGAGGCTGCAAGAGAGAACACAGTAGTGCTACTTTCCGTGCATCGAACATGTGCTGACCCCAAAGCTGTAATGTAAGCAAGCTCATTTCGCTTTCACAAAACCCGCACCAAAATGTGCCTCGGTACTGTCTGACAATGAAGGATGAGGAAAATGAGGCTCACCGAAGGTAATTCAGGAGTGTAAATTAGGATAAAGCACACAGGACCTCAGTCTGTCATGGACGCAGAGAGATAGGTGAGCTAGATGCTGAGCTATCCATTTTAGGATAAAAGGATTCCTTTTGAGACTTCCAGATCTCTGTATAATTTAAGCTTTCTAGGGCACACAAACCAAATATAAGTTTGGCATTGACAGATGTGTTTGAAGCAGATGGAAGGCAGCTTTGGTGCAGTCAGTGTTGTTCACGAAATGCCCCGCTAGGTGGCAGCAGCCACACCAGGAGAAAAAAGCTTACTCCATTACCTTTTCTACCTGTGTCTGAATGGTCTGCTCTTGTGTTGTACTTGTTTCTAAAAATTATATTTTAAAACTTCATCATTTAAAATACCAACAAAGGCAAAAATTGGTAACATAAACTCCCTTCTTTATAAAATTTTACCATACTTCTATTAGACTTCCAGGTATTTTTCAGAGTGACTTAAAAATCTCTATGCCTAAGGACTCACATTCAGAGGCAGCAGGATCCATGTAGTCCTATTTACGGCCATTGAAGCAAAAAGGGTTTAGTTGAAACACCAACAAAAATTAGCAGGCCCTGAATGGGTCTGATTTACAGTTTTTTATTTCCTGCGTATTGCAAACCGATTACAAGGGAGGTAAACTCACAGGGGACGACAAACAAAAAAACTACCCACGAGTCTCAACTGCTTTGTTTTGCATATATTACATATTTAAAGAAAACACTTATGTCACCCTGTGTAAGGTATGGAATGTGTGGTGTATTTTTTAAATAATCAAGATAAGTCATTAAATATAAAGTATAGCAGATAGTAGACCTTTATTTTCCTACGTTTTGCCCTATTTGCGTCAGAACTTTTTTTTTTTTTTTTCTTGAGATGGAATCTTGCTCCCTCTCCCAGGCTGGAGTGCAGTGTCATGATCTTGGCTCACTGCAACCTCTACTTCCTGGGTTCAAGTGATTCTCCTGCTTCAGCCTCCCAAGTAGCTAGGACTACAAGCATGAGCTGTCATGTTCAGTTATTATTAGTATTCTTATTTGTATTTATAGTAGAGACAGGGTTTCACCATATTGACCAGGCTGGTCTTGAACTCCTGACCTCGGGTGATCCACCTGCCTCGGCCTCCCAAAGTGCTGGATTACAGGCGTGAGCCACCACGCCCAGACCAGAACTTTTTATAAAGCAAAAAATCTTCTACATGCAACAATTTTTTGCTTCCACTCCACCAAATCATTGGTTCTTTCTCTTATCACACACTCTGAAGATGTAATATTCCCATTTGTGTATATATATATATATAATTATTATATATATATATAATTATTTAAATTTTAAGGTAAATGTGCACAACATGCAGGTTTGTTACATGTGTATACATGTGCCGTGTTGGTGTGCTGCACCCATTAACTCATCATTTAACATTAGATATATATCCTAATGCTATCCCTCCCCCCTTCCCGCAACAGGCCCCAGTGTGTGATGTTCCCCTTCCTGTGTCCGTGTGTTCTCATTGTTCAATTCCCACCTATGAGTGAGAACATGAGATGTCTGGTTTTTTATTCTTGTGATAGTTTGCTGAGAATGATGGTTTCCAGCTTCATCCATGTCCCTACAAAGGACATGAACTCATCCTTTTTTATGGCTGCATAGCATTCCATGGTGTATATGTGCCACGTTTTCTTAATCCAGTCTATCATTGTTGGACATTTGGGTTGGTTCCAAGTCTTTGCTATTGTGAATAGTGCCGCTATAAACATACGTGTGCATGTGTCTTTATAGCAGCATGATTTATAATCCTCTGGGTATATACCCAGTAATGGGATGGCTGGGTCAAATGGTATTTCTAGTTCTAGATCCCTGAGGAATCGCCACACTGACTTCCACAATGGTTGAACTAGTTTACAGTCCCACCAACAGTGTAAAAGTGTTCCTATTTCTCCACATCCTCTCCAGCACCTGTTTTTTCCTGACTTGTTAATGATCGCCATTCTAACTGGTGTGCGATGGTATCTCATTGTGGTTTTGATTTGCATTTCTCTGATGGCCAGTGATGATGAGCATTTTTTCATGTGTTTTTTGGCTGCATAAATGTCTTCTTTTGAGAAGTGTCTGTTCATCTCCTTCACCCACGTTTTGATGGGGTTGTTTTTTTCTTGTAAATTTGAGTTCATTGTAGATTGTACATATTAGCCCTTTGTCAGATGAGTAGGTTGCAATAATTTTCTCCCATTCTGTAGGTTGCCTGTTCGTGCTGATGCTAGTTTCTTTTTCTGTGCAGAAGCTCTTTAGTTTAATTAGATCCCATTTGTCAATTTTGGCTTTTGTTGCCATTGCTTTTGGTGTTCTAGACATGAAGTACTTGCCCATGCCTATGTCCTGAATGGTATTGCTTAGGTTTTCTTCTAGGGTTTTTATAGTTTTAGGTCTAACATGTAAGTCTTTAATCCATCTTGAATTAATTTTTGCATAAGGTGTAAGGAAGGGATCCAGTATCAGCTTTCTAGATATGGCTAGCCAGTTTTCCCAGCACCATTTATTAAATAGGGAATGCTTTCCCCATTGCTTGTTTCTGTCAGGTTTGTCAAAGATCAGATAGTTGTAGATATGCAGCATTATTTCTGAGGGCTCTGTTCTGTTCCATTGGTCTGTATCTCTGTTTTGGTACCAGTACCATGCTGTTTTGGTTACTGTAGCCTTGTAGTATAGTTTGAAGTCATTTAGCGTGATGCCTCCAGCTTTGTTCTTTTGGCTTAGGATTGACTTGAAGATGTGGACTCTTTTTTGGTTCCATATGAACTTTAAAGTAGTTTTTTCCAATTCTGTGAAGAAAGTCATTGGTAACTTGATGGGGATGGCATTGAATCTATAAATTACCTTGGGCAGTATGGCCATTTTCATGATATTGATTCTTCCTACCTATGAGTATGGACTGTTCTTCCATTTGTTTGTATCCTCTTTTATTTCATTGAGCAATGGTTTGTAGTTCTCTTTGAAGAGGTCCTTCACATCCCTTGTAGGTTGGATTCCTAGGTATTTTATTCTCTTTGAAGCAATTGTGAATGGGAGTTCACTCATGATTTGGCTCTCTGTTTGTCTGTTATTGGAGTATGAGAATGCTTGTGATTTTTACACATTGATTTTGTATCCTGAGACTTTGCTGAAGTTGCTTATCAGCTTAAGGAGATTTTGGGCTGAGATGATATGGTTTTCTAGATACACAGTCATGTCATCTGCAAACAGGGACAATTTGACTTCCTCTTTTCCTAATTGAATACCCTTTATTTCCTCCTCCTGCCTGATTGCCCTAGCGAGAACTTCCAACACTATGTTGAATAGGAGTGGTGAGAGAGGGCATCCCTGTCTTGTGCCAGTTTTCAAAGGGAATGCTTCCAGTTTTTCCCATTCAGTATAATATTGGCTGTGGGTTTGTCATAGATAGCTCTTATTATTTTGAGATACGTCCCATCGATACCTAATTTTTTTGAGCGTTTTTAGCATGAAGGGTTGTTGAATTTTGTCAGGGGCCTTTTCTGCATCTATTGAGATAATCATGTGGTTTTTGTCTTTGGTTCTGTTTATATGCTGGATTACATTTATTGATTTTCCTATGTTGAAGCAGCCTTGCATCCCAGGGACAAAACCCACTGGATCATGGTGGAATAGCTTTTTGATGTGTTGCTGGATTCGGTTTGCCAGTTTTTTATTGAGGATTTTTGCATCGATGTTGATCAGGGATATTGGTCTAAAATTCTCTTTTTTTGTTGTGTCTCTGTCAGGCTTTGCTTTCAGGATGATGCTGGCCCCATAAAATAAGTTAGGGAGGATTCCCTCTTTTTCTATTGATTGGAATAATTTCATAAGTATTGGTAGCAGCTCCTCTTTGTACCTCTGGTAGAATTTGACTGTGAATCCATCTGGTCCTGGACTCTTTTTGGTTGGTAAGCTATTGATTATTGCCTCAATTTCAGATCCTGTTATTGGTCTATTCAGAGATTCAACTTCTTCCTGGTTTAGTCTTGGGAGAGTGTATGTGTCGAGGAATTTATCCATTTCTTCTAGATTTTCTAGTTTATTTGTGTAGAGGTGTTTATAGTATTCTCTGATGGTAGTTTGTATTTCTGTGGGATGGGTGGTGATATCCCCTTTATCATTTTTTATTGCGTCTGTTTGATTCTTCTCTCTTTTATTCTTTATTTGTCTTGCTAGCGGTTTATCGGTTTTGTTGATCTTTGCAAAAAGTCAGCTCCTGGATTCATTCATTTTTTTAAGGGTTTTTTGCGTCTCTATTTCCTTCAGTTCTGCTCCGATCTTAGTTATTTCTTGCCTTCTGCTAGCTTTTGAATGTGTTCGCTCTTGCTTTTCTAGTTCTTTTAATTGTAATGTTAGGGTGTCAATTTTAGATCTTTCCTGCTTTTTCTTGTGGGCATTTAGTGCTATAAATTTCCCTCTACACACTGCTTTGAATGTGTCCCAGAGATTCTGGTATGTTGTGTCTTTGTTCTTGCTGGTTTCAAAGAACATCTTTATTTCTGCCTTCATTTCATTATTTACCCAGTAGTCATTCAGGAACAGGTTGTTCAGTTTCCATATAGTTGAGTGGTTTTGAATGAGTTTCTTAATCCTGAGTTCTAGTTTGATTGCACTGTGGTCTGAGAGATAGTTTGTTATAATTTCTGTTCTTTTACATTTGCTGAGGAGTGCTTTACTTCCTACTATGTGGTCAGTTTTGGAGTAGGTTTTATGTGGTGCTGAAAAGAATGTATATTCTGTTGATTTGGGGTGGAGAGTTCTGTAGATGTCTGTTAGGTCTGCTTGGTGCAGAGCTGAGTTCAATTCCTGGGTATCGTTGTTAACTTTCTGTCTCATTGATCTGTCTAATGTTGACAGTGGGGTGTTAAACTCTCCCATTATTATTGTGTGGGAGTCTCAGTCTCTTTGTAGGTGTCTAAGGACTTGCTTCAAGAATCTGGGTGCTCCTGTATTGGGTACACATATATTTAGGAGAGCTAGCTTTTCTTGTTGAATTGATCCCTTTACCATTATGTAATGGCCTTCTTTGTCTCTTTTGATCTTTGTTGGTTGAAAGTCTGTTTTATCAGAGACTAGGATTGCAACCCCTGCCTTTTTTGTTTTCCATTTGCTTGGTAGATCTTCCTCCATCCTTTTATTTTGAGCCTATGTGTGTCTCTGCACGTGAGATGTGTTTCCTGAATAGAGCACACTGATAGTTTTTGACTCTTTATCCAATTTGTCAGTGTGTGTCTTTTAATTGGAGCATTTAGCCCATTTACATTTAAGGTTAATATTGTTATGTGTGAATTTGATCCTGTCATTATGATGTTAGCTGGTTATTTTGCTCATTTGTTGATGCAGTTTCTTCCTAGTCTCGATGGTCTTTACAATTTGGCATGTTTTTGCAGTGGCTGGTACCAGTTGTTCCTTTCCATGTTTAGTGCTTCCTTCAGTAGCTCTTTTAGGGCAGGCCAGGTGGTAATGAAATCCCTCAGCATTTGCTTGTCTGTAAAGTATTTTATTTCTCCTTCAGTTATGAAGCTTAATTTGGCTGGATATGAAATTCTGGGTTGAAAATTCTTTTCTTTAAGCATGTTGAATATTGGCCCCCACTCTCTTCTGGCTTGTAGAGTTTCTGCCGAGAGATCTGCTGTTGGTCTGATGGGCTTCCTTTTGTGGTAACCTGACCTTTCTCTCTGGCTCCCCTTAACATTTTTTCCTTCATTTCAACTTTGGTGAATCTGACAACTGTGTGTCTTGGAGTTGCTCTTCTCGAGGAGTATCTTTGTGCCGTTCTCTGGATTTCCTGAATTTGAATGTTGGCCTGCCTTGCTAGATTGGGGAAGTTCTCCTGAATAACATCCTGGAGAGTGTTTTCCAACTTGGTTCCATTCTCCCTGTCACTTTCAGATACACCAATCAGACGTAGATTTGGTCTTTTGACATAGTCCCATATTTCTTGGAGGCTTTGTTTCTTTTTATTCTTTTTTTCTCTAAACTTCTCTTCTTGCTTCATTTCATTCATTTCATCTTCCATCACTGATGCCTTGTCTTCCCGTTGATTGAATCGGCTACTGAGGCTTGTGCATTTGTCACGTAGTCCTCGTGCCTTGGTTTTCAGCTCCATCAGGTCCTTTAAGGACTTCTGTGCATTGGTTATTCTAGTTAGCCATTCATTTAATTTTTTTTCAAGGTTTTTAACTACTTTGCCATGGGTTCAAACTTCCTCCTGTAGCTTGGAGTAGTTTGATCATCTGAAGCCTTCTTCTCTCAACTTGTCAAAGTCATTCTCCATCCAGCTTTGTTCCATTGCTGGTGAGGAGCTGCGTTCCTTTGGAGGAGGAGAGGTGTTCTGATTTTTAGTTTGCAGTTTTTCTGCTCTGTTTTTTCCCCATCTTTGTGGTTTTATCTACCTTTGGTCTTTGATGATGATGATGTACAGATGGGTTTTTGGTGTGGATGTCCTTTCTGTTTGTTAGTTTTCCTTCTAACAGTCAGGACCCTCAGCTGCACATCTGTTGGAGTTTGCTGGAGGTCCACTCCGGACCCTGTTTGTCTGGGTATCAGCAGCAGAGGCTGCAGAACAGCAGATGTTGGTGAACAGAAAATGTTGCTCTCTGATCATTCCTCTGGAAGTTTTGTCTCAGAGGAGTACCAGGCCGTGTGAGCTGTCAGTCGGCCCCTACTGGGGGGTGCCTCCCAGTTAGGCTACTCAGGGGTCAGGGACCCACTTGAGGAGGCAGTATGTCTGTTCTCGGATCTCAAGCTGCATGCTGGGAGATGCACTATGCTCTTCAAAGCTGTCAGACAGGGACATTTAAGTCTGCAGAGGTTTCTGCTGCCTTTTGTTTGTCTGTGCCCTGCCCCCAGAGGTGGAGTCTATAGAGGCAGGCAGGCTTCCTTGAGCTGTGGTGGGCTCCACCCAGTTCAAGCTTCCGGGCCGCTTTTTTTAGTCACTCAAGCCTTGGCAATGGTGGGCGCCCCTCCCCCTGCCTCACTGCAGCCTTGCAGTTTGATCTCAGACTGCTGTGCTAGCAATGAGTGAGGCTCCGTGGGGGTAGGACCCTCTGAGCCAGGCACGGGATATAATCTCCTGGTGTGCCATTTGCTAAGACTGTTGGAAAAGCAAGCCCAGTATTAGGGTGGGAGTGACCCAGTTTTCCAGGTGCTGTCTGTCACCCCTTTCTTTGACTAGGATAGGGAATTCCCTGACCCCTTGCGCTTCCTGGGTGAGGCGATGCCTCCTCCTGCTTTGGCTCCCGCTTGGTGGGCTGCACCCATTGTCCTGCACCCACTTTCTGACACTCCCCAGTGAGATGTACCTGGTACCTTAGTTGGAAATGCAGAAATCACCCATCTTCTGCGTCGCTCATGCTGGGAGCTGTAGACTGGAGCTGTTCCTATTTGGCCATCTTGGCTCTACCCATCCCATTTATATTTTTATAAGCTCCATATATGTGTGTATTTATATTCCTAAACAATATATAGTACTACTCTGTGTGTTTAAGAGTAGTTACATATTAAATATTACTTGACATGCATGTGCTTGTATCACTTTCAATTTGCTTTTATTTTATTTATTTATTTTATTTTATTTGAGATGGAGTCTTGCTCTGTTGCCCAGGTTGGAGTGCAGTGGTGTGATCTTGGCTCACTGCAAGCTCTGCCTTCCGGGTTCACGCCATTCTCCTGCCTCAGCCTCCCGAGTAGCTGGGACTACAGGTGCTCACCACCATGCCTGGCTAATTTTTTTGTATTTTTTAGTAGACATGTGGTTTCACCGTGTTAGCCAGGATGGTCTCAATCTCCTGACCTTGTGATCCACCCGCCTCAGCCTCCCAAAGTGCTGGGATTAGAGGTGTGAGCCACTGAGCCCAGCCTTAATTTGTTTTTGTGCTGACTATTATGGGAGAGACCGTTATACTGAAAAAAAGGTAGAATTTTTTTAATTTACTTTAAAACTGTAAGTGCTTTATTTTCCTAGTTCCTTACTAAAGGTCAGTTTGTTTCTACTTTTTAATTTTGACACATGGTGCTGCACTGGATATTCCGCTGTACTGATTCAAGGATCTTTCTAGGCCGGTATGATAAAGCGGATTTGCTAACTCACTCTCTCTGGGATTCTAACTGCTTTGGTTCAGGGTAATGTATGTATTGCCCTTGTTTTATTACATCTTTAGCAATACCTGATTACCATCAGACTAAGAGTTGTACATGTATATAGAAAATTTGATGGTTGTGGAATGGTGTCTTGTTTAAATTACTTTCCCTGATCACTCATAAAGTTGATCATCATTTTGCATCTATAAGACATTCCCTTTTTGATTTGGTTCAATAATTCAACATTTACTCGGCACCAAGAGTGTACTGAGTGCACTTCGAGGAACTTTGCATACATCTGCCAAGTTGAGTCCTGCCTTCATGGAGTTCGTGTTGTACAGGGAAGACACAGGCAAACCACAGCATCCATAATAATACAGGGAAGAGACAGGCAGTCCACAGCACCCATAACAAATGAGTGAAGAATACGGCATGTTAGTAGGTGGTAAATGCAATTGAAGAAATAGAAAAGTAGACAGGAAAGGAATCATTGGGATACTAATTCTTAGGGGAGGAAGGAGAAGCCTGAAGTATTAAATGGGGTGGTTAGGCTAATGCATCTTGGCGGAGGCAGATTTCGGTGCAGCCTTGAAGGAGTTAAGGGTGTTTGTTGCATCCTGTGAGATGTAAGAATTCAGCCAAGCAGAAGCCCCACATAAGGGGCATACCGTCCACATTTGAGGACAGCCAGGAGCCAGTGCAGCAAGAGCAGAGAAAGGGGGACTGGGAAGGAAGAGCTGAGAGCAGAGAAGAATGGGGGTTGTGAATTGGGTGGTGGGAGAGAGGTGCCTATGCACAGAGGGCTTTGTAGGCTGTTTTAAGGATGATATACCAATGCGGGATTTTAAGGATGGTGTACCAAGGCAGGAGTCCTAACCAACAATTTAAAGAACGGTCCGTGCTTGCTCTGTTGACAACATGCCATGGAGGGAAAATGACACTCTGTCAACGTTTTGAGTAATCGAAGAAAGTGGCGTATGTGCTGAGATGAGCTGAATGTGGAGGTACCGAGGCACTGGTCAGGTCCTGGATACGTTTTGAAGGGAGAGAAAAGAGGCTTGGAAGAGGTGTGTGTGAGGTGAGGACGTGCTGGCCCTGTAAGTTTGTCCCTCAGAAACCGGAAAAGTGGAGTTGTCATCCACTGAACTGAGAAACGGTGCAATATGTTTATGGGATGGGGAAAATCAGAGCTTCTGTCTTGGACCTGTTGAGTTTAAGTTGTCAACTAGATAAAGATGGAGGGGTATGTAGGTAGCTGTTCACGTAAGTTGGAGTTTCAGAGAGAAGTCAGAGTGGAGAAAATAAACATGTATGTCTTCAACAAAGAAATGGTTTATAAATTATAGGACTGGATGAAATCTTCGAAGGTCTTAGGTGGAGAAGAGAAGAGGACTATGGATTCTGAAGTACCTGGTCACATATGTTTGCCATTAAGCAGAAAGCATCCTAGAGCTGGAAATAATTCTAATAAAAAATGTACAGGACTTTCACCCAGAAAACTGCAAAACATCATTGAGACAAATCATACAAAACCTAAATAAATGGAGAGGTATACAACATCAAGGACCAGAAAGTTCAGTATTACAAAAGATGTCAGTTTTCCCCAAAATGATCTATTGATGTCATGGGATATGAATAAAAATCCAGG
The DNA here is from genome assembly GCF_028858775.2 of Pan troglodytes. Taxonomy (NCBI): domain Eukaryota; kingdom Metazoa; phylum Chordata; class Mammalia; order Primates; family Hominidae; genus Pan; species Pan troglodytes. The sequence goes on from NC_072405.2 coordinate 10,282,008, forward strand.
CAATTCCTTTTGTAAAAAATTACGAGTGTTTCTGAAATTCATATGGAAGTGCAGAGGGCCAAGAATAGTCACAGTGATCTATATGAAGAAAAACAAAGCTAGATTATGATAGTGGGTATCAAGATGTATTATAAAGTAAATCAGGAATTAAGTTAGGTTCTGTATTACATAAGCAAATAGATCAATGAAATGGAATACAGTTTGGAAACAGATCTGCATAGATCCAGTTGTCTAGTTAATTACTAATTTGTACTATACTGCAATAAAGAAATAAATCACTTTTCAGCAAATTGTCAATTGAACTTAACTATGGACAAAAATCTGTGACACTTCAGTCTCCATACTATACACAAAAATTTATCCCCAGTGGAATAGAGATGTAAATGTGAAAGGTAAATTAAGTTTTGTAGAAGAAAACCTAAGATAATATTTGTTTAGCTTTGGGGAGGGAGGAGCTAGCAATCTGGACACAAAATCACTAAAGCCAACCTTAACAAAGTTTGTGGCATAGCATACATTTAAATATAGTTTAAAAATTTGCTAACCGTAAAGAAAAAAAAAAGAGTAAAGATTATGACTCATTGGAATTAAAAACCTGTGTTTATCAAAAGAAATTATTTCAGTATAAAAAAATGGGCAAAAGGCTTCAACTGGCAATTAGTAAAAGAGGATATTCAAAAGGGCAATAAACATATAAAAAAGTGTTTACCTTCATCAGTCGTCAGGGAAATGCGAATAAAAATGTACCACACCCCCAGTAGAATGGCTAAAATGAAAAAACAATCAATCCCATTGTTGTTTAGAAAGTGAAGTTCCTGAAATTCTCTCATATACACCCTCTCAGGGAGCGAGGATAAGAATAACCACTTTGGAAAACTGATAGCACCTAATACTGCAGAAGGTAGGATTCACCATTACCCAGCAATTCCTGGCCTCAGTGTATAACCATGGAAAAAGCATACATAAATTCACCAGGTAACATGTCAAAGCCTATTAAAAGCAGCACAGTTTGCATTAACTCCAAACTGCATCAAAACCATCCAAATGTCCATCAACACCCAGAATGGATAAATAAATTATATCAGGAAATATCTAACGGTATCAATGGGTGTGAAGATTGAGGAAATGAAGCCAGACACAAAATTAATAAAACTGTACAATCTCTCTCTCTCTGTCTCTCTTTTTTTTAGACAGAGTCTTGATCTGTTGACCAGGCTGGAGTGCAATGGAATGATCTCAGCTCACTGCAACCTCTGCCTCCCAGGCTCAAGCAATTCTCCTGCCTCAGCCTCCTGAGTAGCTGGGATTATAGGCGTGTGCCAACACAACCTGCTTATTTTTTAATTTTTAATAGAGACGGAGTTTCACCATGTTGATCAGGCTGGTCTTGAACTCCTGATCTCAGGTAATCTGCCTGCCTCAGCCTCCCAAAGTGCTAGGATTACAGGCGTAAGCCATGGTGCCCGACAATTATCTTTTACATAAAATTCAAATTCAGCAAAAGTCTTCTGAAGTCTTAATAGTGATTGTCCTGGAGAAGAGACAATTTGTATAGAGCTCAAAGGTCTATCCTGAGTCCAGATAATTTTCCCTTTCTTTATCTGAGTTCTGGTTACATGGGGGTGTTTCTTTTGTGAACAAGCCACATAGCAGTTTTTATGCTATGTGCTAATGAGAAGCTTACACAGAAAACCAAACATGCACCCTGGTACCATGGAGTTTTGCCATCTTGGAAAATGTCTCATGACTCCAACAAAAAATATGATACAACAAAACTTAAATGTAGATAAGTGTCAGTGATTTTTTTATTCAAATGTAAAATTGTTAAAAGTCAAAATGCCAGACACTATTCCACTAGGTAAAGGAAGTTAAAAAAAATGGAGTGAAGCCAGGTATGGTGGCTCATGCCTGTAATCCCAGTATTTTGGGAGGCCGAGGTGGGTGGATTGCCTGAGGTCAGGAGTTTGAGACCAGCCTGGCCAATATGGTGAAACCCTGTCTCTACTAAAAATATAAAAATTAGCTGGGCATGGTGGCAGACACCTGTAATCCCAGCTACTCAGGAGGCTGAGGCAGGAGCATTGCTTGAACCCTGGAGTGGAGGTTGCAGTGAGCCAAGATCGTGCTATTGCACTCCAGCCTGGGGGACAAGAGCAAGACTTCGTCTCAAGAAAAAAAAAAAAAAAAAAAGGAATGAAATGTGGTATCATCGCTAAGGAACTCTGTGATATCAGATACAGGCACGTGAGGAAAAGCACACACCCTCCAACGCACAGTGTCCCAAGGTCTGGCAGATACAAAAAAAGCACGCCACCATACAGCGGACTTGGGTCTAATTCTGCCTCACGGAGTGTGGGAAGGCTCTTATCCAGCCAAGAGAAAGCAGGAAAGGAATCCAGGGAAAGGAGAGAACCGGAAATGTCGGTGGGAGGTGAAGTGCACAGAGAAGAGGAAGTCACTAACCAAATGTATTCACATGTCAAAAAAGTCAACACAGGGAAGGTACAAACAGATATAACCAATAAAATGTTTGGAATATTTTTTTTCTGGACAGATTGTTAAAGACTGAAAAGCCTTTGTCCAGTTTCAGAGACAATGAGGAGACGCCCAATTTCTATGTACTGCTGGTGGTATATCTACTCCTTTTAGAGGCAATTTGGTAATGGCTATAAAAATTCAAATGTGCAAACATAGCAAATGCAGCTCTAGAAATTCATCATGAAAAGTGCCCTGGAGGTGACACACGGGGAGGTTGGTAGCATTACTTACAACAGTGAAAAAATTAAAAACAACCTGAATATTCCAAAAGGGTGTAGTTTAAATAAATTATGGCACATTCAGGCAATGGAATACTATCCCATAACTAAATAGGATGAGGCGGAATTACAAATTTGGATGTAAACATTTGGCCGTGTTTATTAACTCAAAATAAATGTTCAGAATAACATGGCATAAAAAATAATTAAATAAAAATATAAATGAACATATCAAATTTTATGTTTGTATTTGCATACAAAAATTTTAAAAAGCTATATCACCTTTTCAAGTGTAGTTTTCTTTGGTGTTTAAGATTACAGAAAACTACATTTAGGTTTTTTTTTTTTTCTGCAGCACTTTATTATTTTAAAATTAAGAAAAATAACCATAAACCACGCCAAACAGCTTATCCTGCACATAATAAGTCGACAAAATAGTTTTTGTTTTTATAGCAAGCTCAGGCGAGTGAAATGACTAACTCTGCTTTATAGAAAGACTTGTACTAAGACATATGAGGATGCTCACAACCCTTTGACCCAGCAAACAAATTTCCTAGGCTTTTATTCTAAGGAATTATATAAATATAAGCAAAGATTTACTTAAAAGACTACTTGTCACATCATTATGTACAACATGAAAAATTAGAAATGGCCAGGCCTGGTGGCTCACGCTTCTAATCCCAGTGCTTTGGGAGGACGAGGCGGGCAGATCACTGGACGTCAGGAGTTTGAGACTAGCCTGGCCAACATGGCGAAACCCCGTGTCTACTACAAATACAAAAAAAATTAGCTGGGTGTGGTGGCACATGCATGTAATCCCAGCTACTCAGGACACTGAGGCAGGAGAATTGCTTGAACCCAGGAGGCTGAGGTTGCAGTGAGCCAAGATTGCGCCACCGCACTCCAGCCTGGACAACAGAGTGAGACTCTGTCTCAAAAAAAAAAAAAAAAAAAAAAAAAAGAGAAAGAAAAATTAGAAATGGTATGAACAACCAACAAGAGAGACAATGTTTAATGGTACATGTCCACACCACACAATATACATTGATACGTATAAGATGTTTGCCATTGATGTCTATAGGGGAATAATACATGATTTCTTCAATTGTTTTTAATTTTTTCAAAATTTATATAGACATTAGTTTTATAGACATAAACATAAATTTTTAAAATAAACCATATTGCTTGGAGTAAGAGCAGTGGGTGCAAGGCAGCCTTTGCAGGGTGGTCAGTGGAAACCTGGTGAGTTAGGAGGGTCTATCCAGCGAAGGAACCAGGTGGTGGGCAGGGAGGAGAGTTTGGGAGGCTTCAGATGGGGTCTAAATGAGAAATGAAGCTCACAGAAGTGTGGGAGCTAGTGAAACTTGCCCTGGAGGTCTTGACATGTGGATATGATATTAACATAGATTATTAGTACAGAAGGAAGGTAACTGATGAAGAGAAATGATGAGATCAGGGAAGAACACAGAATATTTCTGGACGGGATAATAAAAATGAATTTTTGCTGAGCCCTAAGAGATGGGAAGAAACTGGATGTGAGTCAATGAGGAGAAACTCAAGACAGTGTGTGTAAAGAGAGCACCACAGTAGCACAGGCTGTGATCAGAGATCAATCAACAGAGAGCGCCACAGTAGCACAGGCTATGATCAGAGATCAGTCAAGCTTTCTTTGTCCTGAAGTGGAAAGTATCCATGAGCAGCCAAAGATACACCTGGAAAGCCGCACTAAGCCAAATTCTAGAGGGTATTATGGTTCTGGGTAAGGAGCTGGTGCTTGTCAATGTACAGTGAGGGTATTTGAGAGATTGGAGAGAATAAAGGATGGATTTGGGAAGGTCAGTTGAGAGAAGACTAAAGTAACAGGAAAGTCATGGGAATTCATAATGGTGGATAAGAAGAAAGGAAACATAAAGAGATGGAGAAATGACAGGGCTTTGTTTTCAGATTCTATGCATTTTTTTTATCAGTGCCTCGTCTAAAGAAATCTCATATAATTTATCAAAAGAATTCCATGAGCTGTACAGTCCTATCTTCATTGTTTTAGGTGGGAAATTACTAGATATTGAGGGAGGAGAAATAAGCAACAGTAGAACATAACACTGAAGACTAAAGTCTCCCGCCCCTTGGAGGGAGACAATAACACAAATAGGGAATGATGACAATAATGATGAAATAATGATGAAATGTGAGGAGTTGGGAACACATGATGAGCTCCGAGGAGAGATGTCAGGGAAGTTTGGATCAGCTTCCACCATTTTATCTCTTGTGCTTTTCAGATCCTGAAATATCTCTAGAAGTTTCTTTAATGTTTTTTTCTGGAGTCACTTCTTCTGGAATATCTCCATCGTTCTCATCACAGCATCTCCTCCCTTACACTCCTACGTCCTTCTTGGCTGAGTTTCCCTGGCTGCCTATCTAAGGTCTCTCTGCACAGCAGTGGCAATGTTCCCACCTCAGCTATTTCTCCTGTAATTCCATTTATGTGTGATTTGAGTTTCACTTCCCATGATATCACTTCTCATTTCTTCCCTGCATGTCTATCTTTTCTGGGCAATTCCTTCTTTGCAAATCCCGTTTTGTAAGACATCAAGCACACTGATCACTGGGAGCAAAGAAGACAACACAACTACCCTCTTTGCTGTCTGAGAATGCACTGAATAGCAGGCACCCTGTGAGCAGTCACCAGCAGATGTTGAAAGAGGAGATGTGATCTGTCACCAGTGATGATGATGTGCCTCGTTATCCATATAGTGATGTAGGAATTGAAGAGCTCAGAATTTGTCGTTCATGCACTTTCTCACAGTTTATGTACCATGGCAGCTGAAATGTGAGTGGTATGGTTGGGAGCTGGTGTTATTTAACTAATCTGTGGTAACTGAAAATATGTGTCAGAACTTTGCAAAGTGAGTGGGGTTGCAGGTTTCTTTCCTCTGATTCAGGCTCTCCTACATGTCTGGTAAGGTGACCCATGTCCAGCAACTGCTCCCAGAGCCCCAGGTTAAGGGGGTCTGGACTAGCAGCCATAGGCATAGGGAAAAACTATAGACTTCTATAACTCTTTTACTTCATGGCTGAAATTACTTAACTTGTTATTTCTTTGTATTGTCTATGAAAACTAAGGGAAGGGTCCATAGTGATGTTGATAGGAATGGAGAAATTGGAGATGCTTTTATTCCTGACTGGCCCCATACCTTTCTGTCATGTCAGGAAAATTCTCCCACCCATGGTCTATGTACAGAGGCTGGACATGGAGACTGAGGATAAATGTATAGTTTTCCTCTTAAGTGTATTTCCTACTGGGATCTGGAAGGTTGATCAGAAATGGATTAATATTCCTAGATCTCCAGTTAAATTTCACTCTAATCTCTCTACAACCTGATGCCACTAGAAAGAAAATCCAGGTCAGGACACCCAGCAGAACACCAGGGTCGTTAAACCACATGTTACCTTTTCTAAAAGTCTGCATAGGAATGCTTTTGACAACCTTGATACCTTTTTGATATGCGTCCAATGTTTTTCATACTGTGCGAGCTTATTAAAAATAATTCCCTTCAACTATACTAACAAATGCAATTTTCTGCTAACAATTAGGAACAGAAGTGTATTCAAAGTGAGCTTTCCAGACAATTACACTGGCAGAAAAGCAATTAAAACTTAGGAACACTGTACACATATGGTTATGTAAAACACAGCCTTTAATGTTGCTAGCTGAAGAAGTTTATAATGCTGTTACTTTTGTTACATAAAGCATGGCTGTGCCGAGCAATGAAATATGCTGGATCTCTTAGAGAAATATTACCAAATAACTTTCAATGGGGCTAAATTTTCTACAATGTCTTGTGATTAGACTTTTAAATTTGGCTCAGGTAACTGCTCTGTAGCATACATGTTAAAATTACAAATTCTTCCAGACCCAAGTGCCCCATAATAATAACTATTTTGGGGTATTCGATTACCTCAAACAAAGAGGAATAGCACTATATAAGCAGAAGTTGCTCTGGGCCTCAATGAAATCAATGTAGCTCTGCAATAATTGGCCTAAAGTAAAGTATTGAAACAAGCCTTTTCATATTTTCCAAGATCCGGCTGTTTATTCATTCCTTGAGAGTGAAAAATATTTACATTAAGATATCATAGTATAAATGCATAGTAATGATTACATTTATATTAAGATATTTTAAAGAGCTAAATTAATCCCTGTGTTCATATTTATATGACTGATGTATTTCTCATTTTCAAGTTAACATTGTAGGTAATACAGACTATGTTACCATTGAAATAAATAAGACTTAGTAACCATGCCAGCTAATATCAAGGCTAAGACCAGACACCATTTTTTCTGAGTATTAGTACAATTTTAAGTACATGATATACAATTTTAGTATATTATGTACTTCTAATTATGGTTTTTCCAGATCACCATACTAAAAATTGCATTTATATTCTTCATGAAGAGTGGTTCAATCATCAAAAACATTTTGGGATTAAGTTGATTGTCAATTGAGGAAATTAATGATAAATATGGATGCTACCCTCTTAACTTGCTTATTGGAAAGAAGTTTGTGCTTTAAATTTAATAGATGTATTTATAAATTTGATAGTGTGTACCTCATATTGAAAGATACGTATAGGAAGAAAATTTTTCAAAGTCAGTTGATGCAATAAAAACTGCACATTTTTAATTCAAATTTTTTTATTTTCTTTTTTTAATTTTTTTCTATTAAAATGTTAACAAAGTATTAGATTCACCTGCAAAGAGTGAATCCATGAATTGGTTTGCATTTACAGAAAGACAGTGCTCACTCTAATTAATTCCAGTAAATTAAACCACAAAGGAAATTGTAAGAAAAACTAAAAGAAGATAAATTATTTTTATATAAAGTCATTCCATTATCATATATGATTTCTACAACTTTTCAAAATCAAAGCCAGTGGAGGTGGTTTTTACATTACTCAAATCTAGCGTTTGTGAATTCAAAGTTAAGGACTAATATTTAATTTAATTAATTTATTTACTTAAGACTGCAGTGGTGTGATCATAGCTTACTTCAGCCTTGACCAGCTGGGCTCAAGACGTCCTCTTGCTTCATCCCCTCAAAGTGCTGGGATGACAGGTGTGAGCTGCTATGCCTGGCCTACTTATTTCCATAGAAACATGCCTTTATTGAGTTTCATGAGGAATATGAAATAGTAAATTCTGTTACTCAGCTATAACTTAGTGTTGTCCCAACAGATCAATAATCATCAAATTAATCATTTATCTTGATTAATTTTAAAATGAGTTATTATAAAATGGTATGTGCTATGGTTTTACTGTCTCCACCAAAACTCATGTTGAAATTTAATTGCCATTGTAGCCATATTGAAAGTGGGAGCCCTTATGAGGTGATTAGGTCATAAGGGCTGGGCCCTCATGAAGGGATTAATGCTGTTATCATGGGAGTGGGTTAGCTATAGTGGGAGGGAGCCCCTGATGAAAGGTTAAGTTTGGCCTCATTTCCTCTCTGTCTCTAGTGTACTTCCTTGCTATGTGATGCTCCCACCATGTGGACTCATCATCTGCCAATGCCATGCCCTTGGACTTCCCATCCTCCAGAACTGTTAAGAAAATAAACTTCTTAACTTACTAAGTCTGTAATATTCTTTTTCTTGAGACAGAGTCTCACTGTTGCCCAGGCTGGAGTACAGTGGCACGATCTCAGCTCACTGCAAGCTCCACCTCCTGGGTTCACACCATTCTCCTGCCTCAGCCTCCCGAGTAGCTGGGACTACAGGTGCCTGCCACCACGCGTGGCTAATTTTTTTGTATTTTTAGTAGAGACGGGGTTTCACCATGTTAGCCAGGATGATCTTCATCTCCTCACCTGGTGATTTGCCTGCCTTGGCCTCCGAAAGTGCTGGGATTACAGGCATGAGCCACTGCACCCGGCCCCACAGTCTGTAATATTCTATCGTAGCTAGCAGAAACACCATCCTAAGATGTTTGCATTCTAGATATGCTTCAATTGTTCTTCTTGCTCCTTTTATGTAGGGAGAATCTTTCTCACATAGGGTGTATAATATGCATTTTCCTCACTCCACTTCATCCCATTTTACTTTTGTTAAGTTATAGGGTTGCAGTGAAGTAAGTATATGATATCTATGTAATACACATTACTAAGCTTGATAGGGTGGCTTTTCTGAATAAGGACAAAAATCATTTGTTTATAAATATTTTTCATCCTTCCACATCTTCTGCCTCAGTCTCCTGAGTAGCTGGGATTACAAGTGTGTGCCACTATGCCCAGATGCTTTTTGTATTTTTAGTGGTGATGGAGTTTTGCCATGCTGGCCAGGCTGATCTCGAACTACTGATCTTAAGTGATCCACCTGCCTCGGCCTCCCAAAGTGTTAGGAGTATAGGCATGAGCCATTGTGCCCAGCCTGACTTTGACCTGTTACTGTTTTTCAGCTTCAAGTATGTGTAGTAGGAGCTGAAGCAGCTGGGCCGATTCATTTAGTCTTTGGTGGGTATAATAGCATGATGAAGTGTAGACCCCTGGGACATGCAGATTAAGGCTGTTGGAGGTCAGAGTTTTTCAAAAGCAAATTTTGTACAGAAAATGAATAATAACAACAATGAAACAGAAAGGTTAATTGAAGGAAAAATACATTTTAAAAAGGATTGCTTAGGACTGTGTGTCCACTTCATTTTAAACAAGAACTAAAAATACTTCATTTTAAAATTACCTTTTGCCTTATGTGCTATGGTTTTGGAGACAGATTTCTGACTAGATCACCAAGAGCTTATTTTAAAAATATTACTTTTTGTTGGTTTAAATAACTCAGAACTCACTATTGGAATAGAACACTTTTTGTTTAAATGTTCACATCATTTTCTGAAATTTGCAATGATTTTCTTTTATATGTGTTACTTTAGAGTACTTTCTTGGTCTACCTCAAAGTTACTTTGGTATATTGCAAAATGACACACATTGCTCCCATCCCTGCACACAAGTCTTTTTAAAATATGACTTTGCTTCTCTTCCTATTAAAAGAACAGTAGAGTGTATTTCTTCATATCTTGAGACTTGCTTTGACAAAGGGCACCTTAGCAAGTGTAATGTAAGCAGAAGTTGGAAATTTGTTCATCCCTTGCTGCTACTACCTTCCCACCCTGACTAGCCTACTGCAGGAACAGAAGCCTGGTGTGGAGGGGCTCCTGCTTTCCCAACCATCCCAGCTGAGGTGCTCACACCTAAGGAAGGTCATCCTGGACTGCTCATCCCCAGTCAATCTCACCCAGATCAGAACAGCCCAGGCAACCCACAAAGTCATAATGTTTTTTTCAGCTACTAAATTTGGGGGATAGTTTGTTATGCAGCAGAAGCTAACTAACTGATACACTCTCCTTTTGTCTTTATTATATAGAACTTAATTAATGGTTTCAAGGCAACAGCAAAGTAAGCAAGTGAGCCAACAAAACTTTTAGCTACAGCTTTACATTTTCTTCTTTAGTTCAGAAACTTTAACCATGGATATTAGTTCAGAAACTTTAACCATGGATATTTGGTATACCACTATCTCTGCTACAAGAATAGAAGGCATATCTCTTTTCTCAAATCACTGAAACCAAAATAAAACAAGTACCTAATGGTCTTTCCTGGGTCTGCCTCTATAATCCAGGTGCAGTGCAGGTTGTTGTCATAAGGAGCTGGATAGCCAGGGGACAATATTCGTCCTGATGTGGCTGCATGGATCTGACCACCACATTCCGCTGTAGAAGACACAGAGAGATGGGAACGTTCAGCTTCAGGCATCATGTGTTTCTATTTAGCTACTTTTCAAAACCAAAGCCATTATGTCTGCATTATATACATAGAGAAAAAGAATCACCATCATCTATCTCTCCTGACCACTTCAATACTTCTTCCAAATCATTAGCTCTGTGGAAAGTCTTTATCCTCCATGCAATCAAAGTTGAGAGCATAAAGCAATAAGATGCTCATGTGATAATTCTAATAATAACACTGTACCTATAGTCTCCATAAGAGAGTACTAGAAAAACTGTCTTTCATAGCTGAAAACACACACTCACAGACACATGCAAATCTCAGAATACATAAAACTCACACTGGAACGTGTGATAAAATTCCTCCTCTTTTCCAATAAAGGAAGTCAATGCAACATGGTGCAAGCACCCTAAGGCCTGGCTTTTGCACAATAGTCTGACTGCTTCCACACTCACCTATGCACGAAGGTAATGGTTTGTCCCACACTCTCCTGTCTCCACTCAAACAGGTCAGGGTGTTGCTGCCATGCATGGCGTACCCCGGGTTGCAACTGTACAGAACTACAGTGTCGGTAAAGTGGCCTTCATCACGGATCCTATAGCCGTAGTTAGGGATGCCTGGATCCTCACATTTTACCAGATCAAAACCTGCAAGAGAGAAAGGCAAGGAATGAACAGAACTCAAGGATGGACATCTGCCTTAAAACAGAGATGAAATAAACAAGGTTGCTAAATGCTCCTTGAAGGGTAGGGAGAAAAAAGGAGATTGTGAATTTACAAAGGGGAAAAGAAAGATGGGTCTGTATTGGGGCTATTTGTTACCCATTTGTGATTTCTTGAAGTTCGGTCATCTTATTCGTTCCTCCCTACTTACAAGTTTTTTTTTTTTTCTTTTTTTTGCTTTTGTTGCCCAGGCTGGAGTGCAATGGCGTGATCTTGCCTCACTGCAACCTCCACCTCCCGGGTTCAAGTGATTCTCCTGCCTCAGCCTCCCAAGTAGCTGGGATTACAGGTGCCCGCCACCATGCCCAGAAAATTTTTTGTATTTTTAGTAGAGACGGGGTTTCACTATGTTGGCCAGGCTGGTCTCGAATACCTGAGTTCAGGCAATCCACCCCCTCAGCCTCCCAAAGTGCTGGGATTACAGGCGTGAGCCACTGCGCCCGGCCCCTCAAGCTCTTGTTTTCCAGAGTTCCACAACTTCATCTGTCAGTCCAAGCCTCCAGTCTGCACACTGGATTCTCTGGTGAGCCCCAATGCCCTCTAGGAAGGGTATACTCTGCTGCCTCTTTGCCCCTCTGTCACAACCTAGACCTCCAAGGAAGAGGGGCCACCTATCGGCACCGCCAGGGTGCTTTGCAGAATCCTGACAGCCAGCACTTATTCCAGCCCATTGTCAAGAGCCGCCCACCTTCCCGACAACTTCCTCCAAACTCCAAGATGTCAACTTCATGGGAAAAGAAAAAAAACTGGCGCTCCTGAATTACTGCCGACCACACTCCTGATGGTGCATGGTTATGAGGCTCTTGAGGAAATCCACACAACAACAGAAACTCCAGAAATGAATCATTATAATGACCTCATCAAAATAAGCTCTTAAACTCAAAGAAATAGATGACAGAAATGAAGATTTAGCTTCTGCAGTACTGAGAGCTGTATATTGCTTTTATGTGAGGCAATATTTTAAGGCCATCTGTGAAGACAGTCTTACAGTAACATATTTCTCTTCATATCATGATGCAAATTTTGACAACTGTAAAAAGGAGAGCTGGAAACTTGAGGGACCACATGGTCTCTTTCCTTCTATTTCCACCAAACTTTGAATGCTTCCTTTTCTCAAAAAGAAATTAAATTTTGAAATGAATTTGTGACTTCTGCTAAGTCCTCCTGTCAATGTGAAGTCTGAGATGCCCTTCCATTGAGGAAAATGTATTCTTAACTTCACAATATAATTTTACCCTGCTGATGTCTGACTAATCAGGATTGAGATTTGCAGCTTTGTATAGGAGAAAGAGGACATGCTTGATCCTTTGCACTCAGTGACTAAGAAAATTTCCTTCCATAAAGTTTCCTTCCACAAAGAGTCAGTCTTTACCAACCATGACATTATTATTTTTACGATAACCCTGATCTATTTAAGAGACACCAATAATTTTAAATCATATGCCTGGAATTCAAGAACAGAAGAGTGTATCCATCTTGCTGCAAAGCAAAGGGATATGCTAAATGTCCACAAAGGGGAGGTAGAAATTAGGGGGATGGTTTCAATCAATCACCTCCGGTTTCAGGGTCATTCAAATATTTGATGACCTTCATCTCACTGCATAATGCCAAAAAGACAGGGCAGAAAGGAAGACATTCAATATCATGTATGACAAAATCCGTCATTATTACAGATTATTCAGTGCTCATTTCTGTTTTCACAGAGAGGGAAAAAGAAGCAGAAGTCTTTACTGTTGATATTGTTGTAGTGTTACTGGGTTTGGGGGTTTGGAAGTGACAGCATCTGAACAACTCTTTAGAAGGCAGTCCTGCCCAGCATTGGGGATGACCACCAGCAAACCAGAGGCAGAATGACTTGTTGGAGGTGATGATTCTCCCCGGCCACACTTGGAGTCCACCTCCCTATTAATAACAAACAATCTTCCAAAATCTTGCGCTATCTATCTGGAATTTACATTAGGTATGCTGCTTATCCAATGTCATTGGAACATACAATTGGAAATAACCATTAGGCACACAAAATCGGGGTGTAAAAAACTTTTGAGTTCAACATCTATCCCTATGATCAGTACCACTGGAACAGGGTCCTGGGAAAATTTAAAAATCTTTTTGAGGGGTGAGGGCCGCCCATGCTAACAGGGCATCCAGGTCCCGTCCGTGAAGAACAAAGCTGTGAATGGCAGCGGGGCCAGGAAACTGTGGGGTTCTGCACACAGCACCCAGGAGGTATCCACGTTAACAAACCACACCCAATGTGACCCGAACTTCTCGTTTTTCAAGGGGCAAAAGAAATCTGGAGTTTTAAAAAAAGTTTTTAAAAAGAGGTGGAATATTCCACGTAATGCTTCTAAACTGAGCTTTGAAACACATCTGCTGGGGATGATGAAAGCCTGGACCAAGAAGTGGTCAAGATGCCTACAGCGGCTGCTCAACTTAACAAATGAGGTTACGTCCCAATAAACCCAGCAAGAGTGGGAAATACCTTAAGCAGAAAATTAATGTAATATACCTAACTAACTAGCTTTCCAAATGTCTTAAATTCACCTAGCTTACCACAAATATGCTTAGGACAGTTACCTTGGCCTATAGTTGGGCAAAATCATCTAGCACAAAGCCTATTTATTTTATAAGAAATTGTTGACATGAGATAGTCCTCCCCACTACTAATAACAAACAACTTTTTTTTTTTGAGATGGAGTCTGTCTGTTGCCCAGGCTGGAATGCAGTGGCATGATCTCGGCTCACTGCAACCTCCGTCTCCTGGGTTCCAGTGATTCTCCTGCCTCAGCCTCCTGAATAGCTGGGACTATAAGTGCGAGCCACCACACCCAGCTAAACACCCAGCTAATTTTTGTGTTTTTAGTAGAGTCAGGGTTTCACCACGTTGTCCAGGCTTGTCTCAAACTCCTGACCTCAAGTGATTTGCTTGCCTCAGTCTCCGAAAGTGCTGGAATTATAAGCATGAGTCTAATCAGCTAGAGAGTCAACACTTTCTTATAAAACAAGCTTTATGCTAGATGATTTGTGCTAGTATTGAATACTGTACAGGAAATGAAAAACAGATGGTTGCATGGGTACTCAAAGTATACTTTGTACTGAACGTGTATTGCTTTTACATCATTATAAAGTTGAAAAATTGTAAGTGAACCATCATAAGTTGTGGGCTTTCTGTGTTCATTTTGACAATAAATTATGTTCTGATTGTACAGAAGAGTTTATCATTCATAAGAGATTTTCTTCACTGGAGACATGTTGATAAAGTAATAACATTGATTTTCCTGTGGGACTTACAAATTGTTTCAGTAGTTTATAGCCATAAGCTCTACAAGTAGTTTATAGCTATTAATGCTTTAAACGTTATCCAGAATATGCCTCTATGTTCAGAAATCATGGCTTTTAAAGACTTCAATCAAAAAAGGTTAACAAAGTTCTAAAATCCAAAAATATGCTTATTTTAAAATAAAGGTTAACAAAGTTCTAAAATCCAAAAATATGCTTATTTTAAAATTAGTTTAAGAAACATTTTCCTCTGCCCTAAAACTTGCATTAAAACTTTTTTTTGGAGAAGAGTGGAAAGAAACATTACAAAACAACCAAGCAAAGAAAAAAGATGTATCCGTTAAAATGTCTACTAAACTTTACTTGGGTTGGATTTTGTACAGAAATGTTTTATTGCTTTTTCTATCATTCAATATCAAAAGTTTTTCTTTCTGCTTAAACTACACCTTGTCATACAGAAGAATTAAGCCAAGTTATTTATGGCAGCATAGTTTTCTCTTTATATGACCAGCTGTCTCCTTTTTTTCTGATGCCTTTTCTTGTTTTTGCAAAAGATCACTTAAGACCTTGACAGCATCATGAAATTTATTATCTTCTAAAAAGCTCTATAACTAAAGCCTCTAGGCTTGTGTGATGTCTTTTTATAAAATACATTCCTCTTTCCTGTCAGAAAGTTGAAAGTATTTGGCCATTCTAGAGATCAGTTTTCCAATTTTCAGTAGACTGAAGAGAGCTTTGTTCTCTCAAAGCTCCTCGCAGGATTTGATGGTTCACACACAGTTGCTGGGAGAATCATAGGCCTTTACAGTGGGAAGTAGCATTGGAATCACAGCCATCAATACCTTGAAGGACTAGAGAAACATCCCCAGAAATCTGAAGCTTCTACTTCATGTCACTTGCGCCGTGAACCAGCTTAGTCGCCTGCTAGGGATTAGAGTGCTGCCTCCACAGTTAAACTGTGCCCTTAGAGCCATAGCATGTCAGCATCTCTCAGGTTCTCAAAGGCAGTTAGACTTCGATCTGGTGTTTCAGACACTTTGACCCCTAGACTGTTACTTTATCCACATTCGTTAGGATACAGCCTAGCCTGCTGTTTCTCTCTCTGCAAATTGCATGAAGTACATTTCAATTGAGCTTTACTTGCTGTGTGTTTAAAGACTAGTATATAATCATTGTTTCCTAAAAATGTCAACACTGTTTTTGAATATTGGTAAAATAAGTTGATGTGTAATAGAAGAATTCTGAAATGACAACATAAAATTCTATGATGTTGATTCTGCACTATTTCAGAAAAGAATGTTTCCATGTTTTAAGAAATCTCAGATGGATTAAAGACTTAAATGTTAGACCTAAAACCATAAAAACTCTAGAAGAAAACCTAGGCAATACCATTCAGGACATAGGCATGGGCAAAGACTTCATGTCTAAAACACCAAAAGCAATGGCAACAAAAGCCAAAATTGACAAATGGGATCGGATTAAACTAACGAGGTTCTGCACAGCAAAAGAAACCACCATCAGAGTGAACAGGGAACATACAGAATGGGAGAAAATTTTTGCAATCTACTCATCTGACAAAGGGCTAATATGCACAATCTACAATGAACTCAAATTTACAAGAAAAAAACAACCCCATCAAAAAGTGGGTGAAGGATATGAACAGACACCTCTCAAAAGATGACATTTATGTAGCCAAAAGACACATGAAAAAATGCTCATCATCACTGGCCATCAGAGAAATGCAAATCAAAACCACAATAAGATACTATCTCACACGAGTTAGAATGTAAGATACTATCTCACACGAGTTAGAATGGCAATCAATCAATCATTAAAAAGTCAGGAAACAACAGGTGCTGGAGAGGATGTGGAGAAATAGGAACACTTTTACACTGTTGGTGGGACTGTAAACTAGTTCAACCATTGTGGAAGTCAGTGTGGCCATTCCTCAGGGATCTAGAACTAGAAATACCATTTGACCCAGCCATCCCATTACTGGGTATATACCCAAAGGATTATAAATCATGCTTCTATAAAGAAACATGCACACGTATGTTTATAGCGGCACTATTCACAATAGCAAAGATTTGAAACCAACCCAAATGTCCAACAATGATAGACTGGATTAAGAAAATGTGGCACATATACATCATGGAATACTATGCAGCCATCAAAAATGATGAGTTCATGTCATTTGTAGGGACATGGATGAAGCTGGAAACCATCATTCTCAGCAAACTATCACAAGGACAAAAAACCAAACACCTCATGTTCTCACTCATAGGTGGGAATTGAACAATGAGAACACGTGGACACAGGAAGGGGGAACATCACACACCAGGGCCTGTTGTGGGGTGGAGAGGGATAGCATTAGGAGATATACCTAATGTTAAATGACAAGTTAATGGGTGCAGCACACCAACATGGCACATGTATACATATGTAACAAACCCTAAAACAAAGTATAATAAAAAAATAAAAAATAAATCTCAAGTTTTTAAAGGATATGTTTAATTCTACAAAGATATTCTTCCAAATAGAGATATTTCCATTTTAATGTGAATTTAAGAGACTTTTGACTGATCAATTTTAAGCCTGCTGAAGAGTAATAACTTTAAAAACATACAGAAGGTATCCTTTTCTATCTTGAAGCCACTAGTCTGCAATTATTCAGGGCACAAATACTGGTTCTGTATTTTCTTTATGCGCTAGAAACTTTAAAAAAGACTACATCACATTATTTGTGTCAAAGCACTATTAAGTATTATTACAATCAAAACTTGAATGTATTTAGTAATTCTCTTTGTTTTCTAGTGATTTCATTTTAAGTCAAAACACAGCCAAAATACTATGAACAAAATGTTCTAATCAAAACAAGCTCCAAACATCCAGCTGATGAAAATTACTTCTCCATACATTTTGCATTAATTATGCAGTCTTAATATTGTTAAGAATTAAAGCCTACGTATCTTCTAACACAATATTAGAGTTCTATGAGACTTGCTTTTAGCTTTCAAGTATTTGGACTAGTTCTTATCTTCCAAATAAAGCACTTGTGTTTCAAGAGAACCAGCTCCAGACTTAATCCATTTTATACATCAGGCTGAACAACGAGCTCACAGTAATGTGAGTTTTTTCAGCTTCTATCTGAGCAACTCTTGAGAAAGTAGTTTCATGCTCAGGTGAGCTCTGAAAACATAACTGAAGAAAAGGAATACTGGTCATTTTTGAATCTCTGATATATTTTCTCATGAGCAACTGAAAAAAGCTTGAAGTATTTACAGAAACATACTATCTATCTGTTAATTTTACCTAAGACATTTCAATTGGGATAATGTACTTCTTTGGCAAAAATCTCTTTAAGAATGACTGAATGTCATGTGAAAAAAAGGGACAGTGTTTTCACACCATTTCCTTCAGTGTAAAGAACTGCATTAAAAACTTAATATTGCTTTTTATTAACTCTATTTGCATTCATCTGAATAGGAAGGGAGTTTCAAAGGTAATTGCTTAAATTTACTTTTTATAGTTCACTTGAGAAGGAAAGTTCATTAATAATGAATTTCCTGAAATGTTTGATTGTTCCATGTTTTACAATACATCTCTCTTTATTCAAGAATGAAATTCTAGGTGAAGTGAGTGTGTGTGTGTGTGTGTGTTTGATTTTTAAACTATCTATCTTTTAAATTATTTATGGTTTTTTAAGCTACAGGTGCTATTGTTTTCAAATTGAGTCCTTTTGTTAGCTACTATTTTCATTTAATTCATTCAATTTTTCCCATATATTAAGTTTTTGCTGCCATTATTTTGTAATCATATGAGCAGCCCCATGGTAAGATACTCCACATTTTTAAAAAATAGCAATAGCAAACAGGTTGTTGACAATGTTTAAACAGAAATGTAAACTTCTGAACTTCAGGTAAAACATCAAAAACCTGTAAATGTCCAGAATGAAAATCAGATAGATAGCCAAATTATCTATTTTTTGGAACTATCTTATTTTTTATCAAGCAAACTTTTAATAAATCATAAAGCAAGTTAATCATACCTAAGAATTTAATGAGTTGATCTTGAAACAGTTTATAATTCTAAATACATTACTTATAATTCTAAATACATTACATTAATCCCAAGTGAATTTAATGCTGGTAGTACTTTGATCTTGTGCAGAGCTTCCAGCAGTTGAAATAGTTAATAATATCAATTCTGAGATGTCTCAGTGAAATAATTCAAATTATTCACTTTCTCACTGATTTTTTTTTTTACCACTATGCACGTATGTTCTCTGTTGAGGATATTTAAAACTCAGAGTGGGGGAACTTGGGGCAAGACCAGGATCAGGCACCTACATGGATGAACTGAAATAAATTCACTCTAAATTCATCTTTAAATACATCCAGTTGGCAAATATTGTTCTAATTTGTACAAGGTGGTAAGAACTTACAATTAGGTGCTAACTATATACTGTATGTATTGTAACATCACCATGTGCCCTGTGCCCCATGAATATGTGTAATAATTACTTGCCAATAAAAATAAAGGAAAATAACGAGCTGTAAAAAAATGTTTTCAAATCTGTCAGGAACTTTTTTGGGGCATGGTGAGAAGAGTAAAATAAAACAGGGCTCCTATCTTCCCCTGTCTAATGAGTGACAGATAGGAAAATAAATACTTATAAAACAACACGAATGCTATGGTTTGCGTGAAGGTTGAGAGGGACAAAGGAAACTAGTATCTTGGTAGCTGGGGGGGGTTCAGTGAGCCTTGCAGGAGAGAGGGTTTGAGCAGGTCTAGGGGCCCCCTGGACGCTATCCACTCAGAGGGAGAACAGTCCAGGTGGAAAAGGCTTCAAATAGCATGGCCGTTGGGAACACCAATTTACAGGAACATTTGTATATGCTGATGCTTCCTTTTAAACGTGTGGCGGTTATGATGGAGACAGGAATTGAAGGGAAGACAGGAAAGGTCACGGGAAAGACGGGAAAGGACTTGGCTGCAGCACCAAGGAGTGGAGACCAACTCAGCATGCAGTGGGGGAAAGGCAACAGAAAAGATTGCACAGGAAAGTGACACAAGTATATTCATATTTCAGAGAGATAATCAGAAGCAATGTGGAATATGGACATGGGTAAGAAGAAAGAAAGGACAAGCAGGAAAATCTGCAAAAGCATTTATTTAGTGCTGGAAAGGAGCCTGTGTCAGTGGATGTAGGGAGGGGATGAGGCAAGAGTGTGTGCATGGATGAAGCATGCACAAATATTATTTTGCAAATTGAGCCTGAGTGAGAGTGGAGACAGAAGACTCAGTAGATGATAGATGGGGTCTGTGATGAAGAGAGGACACCAGAGAAAAATGCAGCTCATGGGAGAGGTGAGGGAGGAAGAGGAGAATCATCAGCATTGTTGTCACGTAATTATTCTGGTCCTCTCATAGCAGATCCCCTGTATTAACCCAGAAAAGGAATACATCTTTCATTGATAACACCTGTTATGAAATAATTAAAAATAAATATGCTTTGGATATGTTAGGAGCATTAGGAGCACAGAGCAAGACAATCTCAGTCCTTATGGAGTTTCACAGGGAAATTAGACATCCTAAGAAATAGTAATCGCAATAACTACCCAAGCTATAGGCATAGACAGTATGAGTCAACATTGACACTTAACCACACAAGTGTGGACTTGTATTCTCTGTTGTTCTGGTCCCTGTTTTCTATTACGTTTTCTATTTTTTCCCAATTAAGTGTTTGTTTTGTTGTACTCACTTCTTTGTATAGCAAGGGGTGAATAGTTAAAAAATAAAAAGCCCAGAATGGCTTAATTTTGTTTGTTTTGTTTAATAGGAACTTCTGTGTGGTTGTGTAAGGATGGCTCCTTTTGTCAGGTAGAACCAGCCTACAGTTATCTGGTTAATACTACGTTTATTTGGTATCATTACTTGATGTGTTTACAATATCATGCCTTGTACACCTTTTAACTTTAAAATGTTATAAATTTTGTGTTTAGTAAAATTTCATGTAAAATAAAGCTGCTACTCTATAAGTGAACTTTTAATGTTATTTTTTGAGACAAGGTCTTGCTCTGTGACCCAGGCTGGAGTGCAGTGGCGCCATCTCGGCTCACTACAGCCTTGACCTACCAGGCTCAAGTGATCCTCCCACCTCAGCCTATTGAGTAGCTGGGACCACAGATGTGGGCCACCATGCCCAGCTAATATTTGTATTTTTTGTAGAGACAGG
Source organism: Pan troglodytes (assembly GCF_028858775.2). Classification (NCBI taxonomy): domain Eukaryota; kingdom Metazoa; phylum Chordata; class Mammalia; order Primates; family Hominidae; genus Pan; species Pan troglodytes. The sequence continues at coordinate 10,302,775 of NC_072405.2, forward strand.
GTTTCCCCTTTGTTGCCCAGGCTGGGCTCAAAACCCTGGGTTCAAGTGATCTGCCCACCTTGGCCTCCCAAAATGTTGGGATTACAAGCGTGAGCTGTGGCATTTGGCCTTCTCCCTAAATTTACTTTTAATTATGATTTCTTTCCTGATGATGAAGCTAGTAAATTATATACAGTACCTTAGGCTTGTAATATTCTATTTTTATTTATGAAATATCTTTGATAGTATAACTTCTTACTATAATGTTTTCCTTTTGTTCCAATATTTTAATAGGTGTTAAAATGAAAAAAAGTAATGAAAAAATAGAGAGAAAATCTCTGTAGTTCTCTAATTGAGAACACATATCTGGAGTAGCATATCCTCTGGCCTACAGCATTAATTCATTAATGCAATCGCTTAGTTAGTATATGAAGTGCCTACTCGGCTTCAGATATTTTGCTAGACGCTGAAGATACAAAATTAATTGACCTCAGTCCTTGCTCACCAGAAACTCATAATCTGTGTAGATAAAAGATAACATATAAAAGTTAACATATTCCCTATTAAAAGGATGCCTATTCATTCATTCAACACATACATACCTATTAAGCACTTAATATGCATTATCTTTCGTGACACAATGCTGTCTTTCAGTGTATAAGCATGGTCTTGCCTTTTCGGACTCAGAGTTTAATTGGAGGTATTATAGCAAGTGCATGAGGAGAGTGAGAAAGCATTTGCTTTTTGGGTTGTGGTCACAAGAGTTCCCTAGCTGGAGTCTCATGGTTCCTTCTGCAGGGTTTCTGTGGAAGCCAGGTCCGAGCACAGGGCAGCCCACACACACAGGCAGCCACACACCAAGAAATAAATGCAGCTGCTTCCAAAGGAGCCCCCTGTGCTTTCCACGGGGCAGGTGGGTGACTGTAAACTAACACAGGTCATGCTTGATGGCAGGTGCTGCTTTCAGCTTTACAAATAATAAAAACATACAAACACACATATGTGCATTTATACAAAGGGAGACCCAGAAACACAACAACACAGATTCAGCCAACCCTATGGATCACTCCCTTACACAGAACAGAATTTGATTATCCTCAGAACATACTGCAAAACAAACTGGGGCTGTTTATGTGTCTTGCATCCAGATAATAATTGAAGAAGTAACTTCCTTGCTGAAAAGGCCTAGCTTTAAAAAAAAAACTAGGAATAAGTGGTCAAAAAAATGAAACTCACATATTTCTGTTTTTAGCTCCAAAAATTACTAAGTGCTTAAAAATATCTTGCCTATCCCGAGCATTTGATTAACTAGTGTTGGTTCTTTAGGATTTAACCACAGGGATTAGAACCACTGCAGAGTCTTCATGGCAAAGTACAAATGAAAATCTTTGCAATACACAAACAACTTGGTATAATTTTATGTCAGTCAATATAGGATTCAAATTAAACATAATTGAAAACAGAGTTTGATAGCTCGTGTAATTAAATATTAATATAGAGCCAATATATAGAAAAAGGTGGCAAGTAAAAGATAGTTCTACCAATATATCCCAAATACCATAATTAAAATGTATCTAAATTATATCGAAATATAATTCTATGCTTTCAAACACTTCCACACACATTCAACAATAACTTTTAAAAAGAAACACGAGAGTTTCTGTGAAATTGAATTATATGATTATTTTTAAAGATGGGAGAATTCTCAGATTATTTGTTTTTTTTGCCGGATTGCTGAAGAAAAACTAAATTGATTAAAAATGGTAAGAAAAGTGTCAGAAGAACATTAGGAACACGTCGGCCGAGCTATTTTTAAAGTAATTCTTCACTAGTAGTGTAGGTTTCTCAGCACATAATTTTAATTTTCATTGTCTAAATCTCAGTAATGCTTATATTTATATTTATTTGCTCTTGGATGGGAATATCAAATTGATGACTCATTAAAAAAACTATTTTAATGGAGAAATAGCAGCTCTGGTTAATTTATTGTTATCACCTTAGACTTAAGTCTCTACCAGTGGCTTAGAAACCAAGTGAATAGACTGGGCCCCAACTTCAGGAGTGTCTGGCCCAGAACCTCATCACCACCATGAACCCCAGCATAGAGGGGCTGCTACCAGCGCACAAAGAAGACATACTCTGTGCCACACAATTCATCAGGCAGGTTTGTCTGTGCTGTCCCATATAATCCTGAAAATCACCTACAAAATAATGACGATGACAAGAGTCCAACTAAGCAGTGGGGCCCGTGGCCCTGGCACTAGTTTGGAGAGGGACAGAGGATGAGAAGAAATGGGAGACAACAGAGTTCTTCCCAAATTCTGTCCCGGACTCAGCCCTCACACACCCTGCCCCTGCCTCGTGCCTCCTTCACATCTTAGCTGTGAAGGGCAGTGCTTATTGCTTGGCTCCCCCATGCTGTAGAGATTTTTACAAGAAAAAGTAAAGGATTTATGAAAACACAATAAGCTCCTCATAGAAGTAAAATCCGTGTAAATATAAGGGATTATCAACAATACCTGAATTTACTGCTGCTGTTATGACTCATAGGCTGATACTTTTTTTATTCTACAACTAATAAATACAAAGAAATTGTCCCACCATATGTAAGAATTCACCACCTTGAGCAGTGGAGCCAGGTGGTCAATTCCAGAGAAGTGACAGCCTCAACTAGACCACCGCTGCGTTAGGACGCAAGAGCGCAGTTCCTCCTTTTCCATATCTCATTCTTTGAAAGAATTTCTGCTGAGTGAGTGATTGCCATCCATCATCCTAACTGTGGCTTGCAGGTGCCAGCCCATCCTCTCTGGGCTTATTCCTGAGCCATTAATAACCTAAGCCACGCGGCTGCAGAGCGAGCGCGCAGAGTCATCCTGCCTATGGGGATACAACGCCTACTTGCCGCACACCTTTGCCCCTGACATGCATATTCTGCACCTCACTGACCATAAAGCGTCAGTAGCAAAATACAAATACAAAGCAAAATGGAGTACGTAACCAACATTTTTGCAAATAAAGGCCGTGAGTTCCATCTCTTCCCCAAAAATGGCATCGCTTTTGTATTTCCCAATTCATCTGAAAGACCCACAACTCTCAATCTCTTCCACCTTCGCCTCCCTTCTTTCCACTGCTCCTGTGAACCTAGCCACCGAAATCGTGCAAAGCCCCCTGCACCCACCATCAGGTGGGTCGAATCCTTTGCTTTCTAATCTTCCAGTGCTTAGTCTAAGCCTCCCTCACTGCACACAAGATTGCTGTTGTTGCTGACTAACGGGTCGCCAAGACACCATAGTGAGTATTCACCCTGGTCCCAGTCTTCTAAGGATCCTGCCACCTGGTGATGCCCTCTGCACCAGGGCTCATGATGCTTTGTGCCGTAGTATTGTCCAGATCCTCCCTGCCCTTTAAGATCAAACTCCCTTACAGCTGCAGCTGTCCTACCCTACCCTGCATATTTCTCCTGAAGGCTCTTCCTCCTCCCTGAATTTCCTGTGAATCCCACAACAAGTAGGCAATGACAGGTGCTCTGCGTGTATCTAATTCTTCCAAGTTTCCCCATGCAAATACCTCATTACTTCGTCTAGAAATGAACCTCCCTGAAGGCAGGGGTAGCCCAGAGAACATGCCTTGTTTACTGTATCCCCTGAGTCTGGCAGTGAAGTGGAAACAATGAAATGTACGCATGTTACTATATTTAACTGGTGCTTATTTTAATTCTAGACAATGTGTCTGTAAGTGCCTTTGATTCAAATAAAGTAGTAAGCTTCTAGTGATTTCAAAAAGTGTTATAAAAACATAAAGTTAACTGTATTTTCTAAATAAAAAGTTAGCTGATTTTCAAAATCGTGAAAATAAATGTGTTTCAAATTTTAACACTTTCTGATTTTTACAAAATTTGGGAGGATTTAAAAATAGCACTCAACCAGAAATATGCAATTAGGGGAATTTCAGAATGGATTCAATATTATTTAGCAATCCTAAAATGGAACCTACACAGTTTCATAACGTGTTTTTCTGAAGAGGGAATTCCATCAGCTTTCATTACATATCAGTGTGGAAATGTTTGGTGACGTATTTACATAATAAACATTTCCATGGATTATTTTACGTAATATATGAAAGTCAGTGCAGATATCTTCAGTGTTATGAATACCAAATACTGTTATTTTGGTCATAATGAATTTGAGGATGATAGATGAACTGACAAATATTTTCAATACATTTCATAGCCAGGAACATGAATAACAGCACAGATTTCCAACAGGAGCAGAACATTTTCCTTCACCTCCTGATGAATCATTTTATTTTTATATTTTCACTTAGAGTCATTTTATTCCTTTAGGTCTCTTACACTTTACAGTATTAGTTAAATGACCGAACATTCAAATTAATAAGAACTTACATGTAAGAATGAGAAATTTCTTAGCATTTCCTTCAAATCTTGTACTAAGAGCACAGATAAAGAATTTCTTCTTCCAAATAGGCCTATTTCATGTAGATCTTGTTTTACGCTAAATTGCCTTAAGGCTTCTGGAAGTTTCCAGAAGAGAGAGCTAATCCATGCACATACATAACTACCTATGGAACTTTCTTGCCTTGTTCCCTCAGTTGGTTTCATTGGCCAGGATGTATAATGCACCAGGTTCCAGTAAACTGACCAAAGTTGTAGGGGCGCCCCTGGTCACCTGGCCTCCAGGTGTGGTTGCATTATGGAGGTGTCAGACATCATGGCAGTGGAGTCCACAGC